>NC_140559.1:15747074-15954574 GCF_057381845.1 Rhamphochromis longiceps | reverse complement strand
AGCTTATTGTTCTAATCGTTTTTGCTGCTTTAACCGTTTTTGATTTTATTTTGTTGTTTAGGGATTTACTTTTAAGTCTTTTATTGCTGATTATTTTCTTGTGTTCTTTTCTTCATGTTCCCTCTTCTGATTTGTTTAATTTAGGTCTATACAGAGTCTTTAAAGGTGAGCTTTTATGCTTTGTATTTGCACCTGGATTAAGATATCCTCTCTAAATAAAGGTTTTCTTTTTGAATCCTTCCTGTTTCTTTTATGCAGTGTTCCACAGTCATAGGTCGTGTCCAAATTCATGGGCTGCATCCTCCTGAGGCCGCATTTGTAGTAATTTCCCCCAGGGATCAATAAAGTATTCTGATTCTGATTCTGATTCTGATAGACCGATTCCGTCACAGCGACGCGCCGAAGGCTGTCCAAATTCGTAGACTCCTCCGAATGCAGCCGACAAATGCATCCTCCTTTTCCCCGAATTTGAAGGATGGGTCGGGTGTGTCCTGTGTGGTCCACCATATCCCAGAATTCATAGCGCGGCCCAGCCAAACTCCAGTTTCCAACAATGGCGGCCGCTACTAAGTTTTATTATTACTCTGATTATTCTTTCTGGGTCACAAAATAAACTTTTAACATTTTCAGGCGAGAAAGTAGCTGTGTAAATATTAAATATCTGCTCGGTTTATCAAGATATCGCATATTTGCAAAAGTGCTTCGACGTTTTCGGAGCATCTGCTACCCACCAGCTCGATAGCTAGTCGGGAGCTCGAGGGTCACTGAAGCCGCCGAGAACGGCCCAACTCCCTGCACATCATTTTCAGATCACCGCGGACTTTCGCTACTCCGGTTAAACGTAATATATAAGTAACTTAGACAACCTAAAAATGTTATTGTTGGGCTTTTTTCAGTGTTTTATTTGTTCGTGAGTAAATCGGTTTGGCTGAGATTAAAGTTATTAGATTAGATTAGATAAAATAAAACTTTATTAATCCCCCGGGTGGGTTCCTCCGGGATTTTCGCACAGCTGAATAAACGTCAAACAAAAAACTGATTAAACAGAAGTGAGAGACGGTTGAGAATTTATGCCAGTGTCCTGTTATATTTTAGACAGCAAGGAGCAGACGGCTGAGTTTATTAAACTCCACCGAGACAGCGGTGACGCTAATCAGAAGGCTAGACCAGGGGTGGCCAACCCGCGGCTCTCGAGCCGCATGCGGCTCTTTGCCTGGTTTCATGCGGCTCTTACGTTCATATCAAAGTTTATGTTTGTGTTTTGATTTTTTTTATGTTGTTGTTTTAAAATGTGCGCGTTCGCTTCGCTTGAGTTCAATACGGTATTTTTCATCAAATGCGCATGTGTGTGAGATGAAAATACCGCAAAGTTTCCCAGTAGGAGCAAGTTCGCCCTTAAAATGGCAGGAAAAAAATGCACAGCAAAAAGAAAATATGAAGATGAACACAGGACGTTTTTAACAGAGTGGGAGAGTTTATATTTTTTTGTTGAACGCAATGGTAAGCCATTCTGCCTTATATGTCAGACGTCATTAGCGCATTTCAAAGCTTCAAATCTTCAGCGCCACTTCAGCTCACTCCATGCTAACATCGACCAGGAATTTCCAAAAGGGACTGAACTTCGCAAGCACGAGTTGGCCACTTTGAAAAGTCAGGCAGAAAAGCAGATACAGTTTTTCCAAAAATTTACGAAGCGGTCATAACGCTCGCATCCTATCAGCTGGCTTGGAACATTGCACGGGCTAAAAAGCCATACAATGAAGGGGAGTTCGTTAAAAAATGCCTCAGTGATGTTGTTGGAATCTTGTCTCCTGAAAACGACAAATTAAAACGCATGGTATCAGACGTCCAACTGTCCCGCCACACTGTTGAACACAGAATATCGGACATTAACACGGCTATTGAATCACAGTTGCACTCTGACCTTCAAGCATGTGAGTATTTTAGTGTCGCATTGGATGAGAGTTGTGATATACAAGACAAGCCTCAGTTGGCAATATTTGCACGGTCTGTTTCAAACGTGTGTGTGTGTGAGACAGTGCACACAATGTTCATTGTTGAAAATGACTGGCCTGTGGTTTTAGTACTGTAGGAGTCCATTTCTGTCATTATCATGTTGGTGTGTGACATTTACAATAAATCTGGCTGAGCAGAGGTGTGTGTGTGTGTGTGTGTGTGTGTGTGTGTGTGTGTGTGTGTGTGTGTGTGTGTGTGTGTGTGTGTGTGTGTGAGAGTGTGAGAGAGAGAGAGAGAGAGAGGGAGGAAAGGATGGGTGATGTTCATGTGTGCCCATGCGTATGATGTGGCTCTTTGCGGTAACACAGTAAAAAAAAAAGTGGCTCTTGGTCTCTGACTGGTTGGCCACCCCTGGGCTAGACTGTCCAATTTCACGGCCGTTTACTTCCGGCCTACCCGACCTTCTGAGGACCCGGCCCACGTAGACCGCGAAGGCCGGGTCCTCAGGAGGATGCAGCCCATGAATTTGGACACGACCATACTGGCTCATGCAGGTGGCAGAAACAAAACTATCAGGTACTCCTGAGAGAACAGGGCGGAGTCTGGAGAGATGAAGGTGACGTCTATCAGAGTTGTTACTCAAGCTTTCACTGAAGCTTCATGTATCATAACTGATGGAGAAATAATGACTTTTTTATTTCAGTTTCCTCTTGACTTTTATCTTTAAGGCTGCAAAGAGAACAACACTTTGGTCAGTGTGCTGATGTTTATGTTGCTGAGTCAGTATTCATGTTGCTGCTGACTAAATGCAGAAATATCAGCATGGAGCAATAACCAATAACGTTATGAGCATCATTCCAATATCTGCTCAGCAGCCGCAGTCACAGGTCAGAGGAATGGACACATTTATGTAAGATGATGTTCTGAGCGTTTTAATAAACACTGAAAGAAACCGAGGGTGAGCAGAGCAGGTTTCCACACTCTGACAAGACTTTGACTGGAGACATTACAGCTTCTGTTGGAGAGGAACATTTAAGAGAAGAGTAACCGAGACACGTGACTACAGGTAGATTCCGTGTGTGTGTGTGTGTGTGTGTGTGTGTGTGTGTGTAGCTTGAGCTACAATGAACCAAATAACAGCTGATGAGGTGGTAACCACTGGGAACGCGTCCTCAGGGTTCGTGTTGTTTTCTGGGTAAATGCTTCTTCAGCATAACTGAAGAAGCTGCACTAAAAGATGAGGATGATGTTCAATGGTGGTGGTGACACATACAGGTTAATATTTCACTGCTTTCTGTTTTAAATCTTCCTTCTGTTAAACTCTTAGCTGTTTTCTTGAGCTGTACAGCTTCAACCAACATGAAATCAAGATCATCAAAATGTAATGACCTCGACAGGAAATCTGCAGTGAGCCAGATGTGTTTTAATAAAGTTTAATGAAAGAATAATTGTTGCTTCAGGATGTTACAATCAGTCACTGACAGTGCTGATTTAAGAGGAAATATCAATCCAGACTTATTTTTTTAGCTCCAGAAATATGCAGGTGTTCCAAGCATTTCTATCTCTGTAATTGAATTGATAAGGGATTAATGTTAAAATGAATCTTCATGTGAACCCCTCTCCCCAAATCTAATTGAAGTAGAATCACATAAACTGATTGTAACATGAATTATAGATATAGATCGATATAGATATATCTATATCGATATATCTATCTATCTCTCCATGTGTGATTCAATGTTTATATATGATGATAGAGAGAGAGAGAGGCGGGTGGCTGGCTTTGGATGATTAAATGTCAACAACCTAAATGAATGTGGGGGTGGGGTCAGTATAAAAGTGAGGAGAAGATGGGGTCTTCCCTTTTATCTTCTGCAAGATGACCAATTCTGAATACTGGATCTAAGAGGTTCACAGTTAAAAGTTCCAGCAGAGACGCTAACAGCAGTCAACCTGTGAATTGATAAGCCAAAAATTCCAAAATCATCTCCTGAGTTTTAAGGTGTTTGATGGCTAATTCAGAAGGATTTTGATCTACAGCATACTTCCACTGGATGCCCAGCTGCTTTCTTGTTGGGTGATTATCATCTACACAGAACAATAAGAATAAGAGCACCTTCAGATCTGACACTGCTCATCCCTCCTCCAGCCTCTCCTCACTACAGATAAGAACAAGATCAGCATTAACTCAGAGTAGTAAAATTAGATAAGTATGGTTTAAGTGATTTTCTTATTGTTTTGTGATTTTTATTATTTGATTTTGATTTTGCTTTGGAAAATTAAAATTTCCTGCAATTAAATTCTAAATTGTGGACTTTGGCCTTTTAACCTTTTTTCCAAATTGTAAAGAAAAAAGTCTGAGTGTTATTCTTTAAATTTGATTACAATTTTTTTTCCTTGGAGTCTGCTGTCCAGGCTATTAAAATCATCCCAGAAATAACAGAATCAATAGGAGCGCACTTCCGTCATCAGGTGGGACTGATAGGATTCGACCTGCAGGCTTAGCAGGTTACCTGGACCATACTGAGATAGTAGTGGGCGAGTCCCCTCACCCACATCAGCTCCAGCTGAACCCTACATGATCTACTGGGTAAGACTCACAAGATCAGAGATTAGGACTTTTCAATCAGAGAGCCAAAATCAACTTCCTGCATCAGGGATTCTTTGGGCCTAAAGATCAACAGCTTAAAAGATGACTTTTAGCACTGAAATATTCCCTCCACACATCTGCATCAGAACCACAGCTGTCTTCTGCCTGTATCCAAGATGCAGATCTAATGATACTATCATAAAGTTGTAATTGACAAAGGGTTAGGGTGTCCTGGTGCCAAATGCTCAAATGTGAAGCTGAGACACTCAATGGACAAGTGGAGAAAAGAAGATGCCTTTTATTTGTTAGTCTCACAAACAGAACAAAAACATCAGAAGGAAATCACATAACAGGGGCTGTCAGCTCTGTAAGCTCACAGCAAAGGACTGAGACACAAGTTAGAAAGAGAAAGAGACAAAAAGAGGACAGTAAACTGTTTAAATAAGTCCATGTTTACATTCTACATTAGAAAGCAGCTGAACAATTCAAAGGTTTATTTTAAGTATTAGACTCTAGAATCAGAGCTTTGCTGAAGCCTGTGATTTTCTGTGTGTCAGCTCGTCCTTTAAAAACAGTTTTATGTCTTGCAGGTTTTTGCATGTTTCTATGTTGCATATGTTGCACCACACCAGCTACTTCCTTTGGCTTTTTCCACTGAACTGGTGAGTGACGCTGTCATTTCTCAACACAGGTCTGGTTAAAACTTACGCATACTGTGAGAAATCAGAGCTGCTGAAACCTGCTGAGGAAATCCTTTCTTAATGCTGCTCCACAGTGAGAACAGTCAGACCCCACAGGCCCAGAGGTACAGCTGCAGGTGGTGTCAAGGGAGCTTGTAGTGCCACTATTCATTCACACACTGGTGGAGGCAAGCTACAGTTGTTGTAACAGCTGCCCTGGGGCAGACTGACAGAGGCGAGGCTGCCATATCGCGCCATCGGCCCCTCTGGCCAACACCAGTAGGCGGGAGGTGAAGTGTCTTGCCTAAGGATACAACGACCAGGACAGAGAGCCCAAGGATCGAACCGGCAACCTTCCGGATACTGATGCGCTTCCCAACCCCCTGAGCCACGGTCGCCCGATTAACAGCAAAGACAAAGAGGAAATATGGTAGTGGGCAGGGCAGTGTGATCCCACTGTGTATTTCCTGATCTACATCGTACCGTCACACTCAGAACAGCTGAAGCAACTTTTCCTCCTCTCAGAAAGCTGCAGAACCAGAGTGAGTCCTGATATTTCTCATTCTCACATCTTTCATACTTCTGATAGAACATAAAAGCCATTTTAAACCAGTCCTGACTAAAGGAAAAAAGTAGGTAAGGCTTCTGCTAGTGTTCAGGAAGGTAATCTGAATATATGAATACAAATCTTCTTTTGACTAAGGCTCAGCATTTCCTGGTGCCAAGTGCACTGACAAACTACCTCACACTTAAATATGCTGAAAATGTTTGAGAACACTAATTTTGCTGGTTTCATCTCTCAAGAGAAAAAAAAGCACCTGTATAGTCGACATTTACTGTTTCAAGCAAAAAATGATAAGGAAACCAAATACAAACAAACCAGAGATCAGTCAGGAGGGAAACACAGAGAGAAACGGTCTGTGACCACCTGCTAAATTGTTACACTGCAAATAAGCTCTACTTGAAATAAGCCAGATATTCTTACATCTGACAAAATTGTCTTGTTTTGAGATAAAAATCTGCTAATTGGGGTAAGCAAAGGTTTCTTGGCTAACAACAACACAATTTTGGCGATGAGTGCAGATTCTGCCTACAGTTCACCACTTCAGCTTGTGCTTAATGGATTGTTATAAGATTCATGAGACGGTTGACTCATCTTCACTCATGAATGCTTCCTTCTACAACTACAGAGTGTACATAACATGTAGCACAATATTTAAAATTGGTCCAACATTGGTTTAACACAACAAACCAAGAGACCGTGGAGGTGAATCATTTCAAAGATGAACCTAGGATTTTTACACAGTTTAACTGAGTAAAGTGGATTTATTTTTCAGCACAAGAACCATGGTTGTCCAAAAAAATTTGACTTCATCTTTGAACCAGACCTATGACGATGACGATACATCCATGAACCCTTACTTTATGGTGGTCTACAGTCTGGTGTTCCTCGTAAGTTTCAAATTATCCAATTGTGCTCTGTTAGAAATTGGTTTATGTGCCGGTGTATGCACCAATCCTTTTCTTTTCCTTCCACTCTGTCTATTTTCAGGTGGGTTTACTCCTCAATGGCTTTACATTGAAGGTCTATCTTTGTCGAGATTGGCCTGAGGTATCCAACAGCTTGATGGTCTACTTGAAGAACCTGACAGCTGCTGACTTCCTGCTCTGCCTCTGTCTGCCACTCCGCATTACCTACTATGCCAGCAGCTCTCCCATCATTCGTAGGCTTTACTGCAGCTTTGGAGCTTCTGCCTTCTTCATCAACATGTGTGCCAGTATATTATTCATGGGGTACATCGCTGCCAACAGGTAAGGAACCTTTATTATTTAAGGCTGTAGTTACCGATAATGTAAAAACTAGATTAAGTGGTTAACCACTACCCTGTGCTCCTGACAAAAGCATGAATGTATCCTTTTGACTTAACTGACTTCTTCAGATTAGGCACCTTTAGTGAAGTTGTATTCTGCCTATTTCTCGTCTCTCTCCAGGTATCTAAGGATCATCCATCCTTCAGGAACTCACATGCTGCAGACACTGCAGACTGCACGAATCATCTCTGTCATCACCTGGGTTTTTCTCCTGGCTCCAACAATTGTATATATCATAATTTTTTTCAGTTCCCAGAAACCTCTGACCTTTAATCCTAGCCGCTGCGTTCACCTGTTTAGTCCATCAGTCAGCCTGTTGTTCAGAATTATCAACACCTTCTCTGCCTTCATCTTCCTCTTAGTCTTCATATCCATGGTCTTCTTCTACTACAGCATCTCCCGCAGGTTGCTGGAGGCACAGCAGAGGCAGCTGGCCTCCTCTGGCTCTGAGAAGCTGGTGAAGTCTCGCAGAAACATGTTGGTGCTGGTCAGCATCTTCTGTGTTTGCTTTGTCCCATTTTACCTGGTTCGTCTTCCCTTTACGTTTCTGTGGAGCGATGACTCAGTAGGTCCAGTATTGTTCTACCTGAAGGAGGTGACCACCATGGTGTCAGTTTTCAACGTCTGCCTTGACCCTCTTGTTTACTTTTTCCTCAGTAAGACTTTTGGGGAGAAGGTGAGAAAGGCAACCTGGAGAGCCAAACATCCGACTACAAACGAGGAGAATAAGAGCAGGAGGGACAAGCTGGACATCATTACATGAGAACCAGTGACTTCAACCAGTTAGTTGTGAAAATGTACATTTTAGATTTCAATTTTGTTTTACAAGTTGATAAAACCAGTGTCATGGACCTTTATCCTCGCAAACCACAAGTCAGAAATCAAAACAGAGCTAGAATCAACACAGAAACATTTCCACAGAGACGCATCAGTGTTTATGTTTCTAGTTTTCAGGAATGAGCTCAAAGGCTGATTTAGTATGAACTGAACCATTCTGTGGTCAAATTCAAATGTTGTTCATATGGTTCTGGCTCTTTGGCTCACATGATTTAATGATTTAGTTTTATACAATTTAGTATTGCATTTTACATTGCTTAGTATGTTTGCTAATTTCTAGTTTATGTGCTTTTGTTTATTAGGTTACCTTTGTGCCTTTGTCTTCATCTATGTGTCCTTCGCTCCCTCTCTATCTGTGTGTCTTTTTTGCCCTTCAGCTCTTAGTCGTGTCCCATCTTTCTGTCTCCCTCTTTTGTTACCATGCTTCCCCTCCTTGTGTTTCATTCCTCTTCTCCCCTCTATGTCATGTGAATCCATGTCTGTTTCTTCAACGAACCCAGTGTCAAGCTGTGTGTCTTAGTCTGCGGCTCAGTGTGTTTCCTGTTTTATTTTGCACCCTGTGCTCAGCGGGTTCAGTTTTGCTTCCCTCTGTCTAGTCTACTGCTTGTGTTCCCCATCTGTTTCCATTTCCCTCCCTTCCCCCAATTTCAATGTAAAGAGGAACTTTTATCCTGTTCAGCAATTTGTACAGTTCATAATGAAAATTAAACAAAAGACAATGACTGAATTCCTTTTGCTTATAAATAAATAAAACAAAAAAAAACATTTATAACCCATTTTCCTACTTTAGAGTTTTTCCACAAATATGTCAAAGTTGTGTTATGTAATGTAAAAATAAGTGTGTGCTTCATGTTTTTGGCTTAAATAAAGACAAATGTTTTGAGGTTGGTGTGGTCAAGTCAAGCTGAGTTTTATTGTCAATATATACTCAAGTATGCAGTGGGATAAAATATTGTCCTCCTGGATCAAAAGTGCAAACTGTAAAACTAAAATTGAAAAATTAAAAATTAAATTATACATATATACAACTTTACAGAATACAGAATAGATAAACTAAATACAAGTATAAAGGCATTGTACTTGAATAGAGATAGAGTAAGAATAGAAAAGAGTGAGAATAAATACATTAGTACCCTACATCCTGCACCTTTTTCACTTCTGTTTAGCTGAAGACTTTTCAGGGAGTTTTTTGGACATCCTGATAATAATGGATTACAGTCGTCCAGCCTGGAAGTAATGAATGCATGAACTAGTTTTTCAGCGTCAGCAAGAGACATTCTAATTTTAGAGATGTTGCACAAATAGAACAAAGCAATCTTACATATTTGTTTAATATGTGCGTTGAAGGACATATCCTGGTCAAAAATGACTCCAAGGTTCCTCACAGCGTTACTGGAGGCCAAGGTAATGCCATCCAGAGTAAGAATCTGCTTAGACACCATATTTCTAAGCAGCATAATGAGAGGCTGCGTTCTCTCACACATTATGTTCACTTATTATCAGCACATGTTGTTGTTCTGTGGAAGCTAACATCTTGTAGTTTCTGACACTTTGCATGTTTAGCATGAGGCTAAAATTCCCCCTCAGTGGGTCACTGGTGACCTGCTGGATGTTCAGAGGTTCATTAAATCCAACATGACTAAAAACTCAAATGTCAAAGGAAATAAACAAAATATTTAAAGTCAATCATTCTGATCATAATTGTACTTTGACCTTTAACCTCTCTGCTCTGTGTGGTTTCCTCTTTCAGAGCAGAAAAACATAACAGCTGAGTCTCGACAGAACGTCACTCTGACATATCGAGCTCCACACAACAAGACCAGAGTTGTAGAGTGGAGTAGAGCTGAAATGAAGTCAGAATATGTGCTTTATTATCAGGATAGTCACTTTTATCCAGCCAACCAGCATCCATCTTTTAAGAACCGGGTGGATCTGCAAGACAGACAGATGAAGGATGGAGACGTGTCTTTGACTCTGAAGGATGTGACGGCTAATGATGCTGGAACATACGAGTGTGGTGTCTTCATGGATGGAGCACACTCATTGGAGTTAAGCATCATCTACCTGGTTGTTCCTCCAGGTGAGTGAGTAGAGTTGAGTGTGTGTGTGATCAGAGGTGAAGCTGCTTCCTGGTTGTTGATGTTTGTTTCTAAAGATGTTGTTGATGAGACTTTGTAGAAAGCAGCTGGTCTGAGTGATGTGATCAGAGTGCAGTAGATAATGTCTGACAGCAGTTTGAAGAGGAAATGGATTCTGTTCTGTTCTTCACTCATCACTGTTGTACCTGACAGCTGACACCTCACACCTGTTTCTCACCTGCAGGTCAGACAGAAGGGCAAGAGAAGGATGAAGACAAGATGGAAGAAAGGAAGATGACGGAGTGGGTGGATCTGTTGGAATTATTGTTGGTCTGTCAGTTTCTGCTCTGCTTCTTGTTGCTCTTGTTATTGTTTTTCTGATCTGCAGAAAATATTAACTACAGAATCTGGATTTTATCTAGCATCCTGTTGAACTGCAGCAGGTTGAAATGTCTCAGAGCTTTTTACAGCTTTGAGTCTGCTGCTGCTGTTCAGAGTTCTGGGTATTGTCAGTGTTTTAAAGTCATGCAGAAACAGATGTAATGAGCACAGATAGCAGGCCTACAGTACTGTATGTCTATTTCATTTTTACTCAAAGGTTTTGTCTTGAGATTTGAGTGTCTTACTGATCAACAGATCAAACGGCCACTTTAGACTTCAGTATCACATCCCTGCTGAATGTCAACAGTGAACGTTGCATAATTTGCATCTTTTAATAAATCTAGTTTGTCAGATCTTCCAGCTACATCATGTGTTATGACCCAGGTCATTGTTGCCGTGTGGTGCTGTTACTCGCCACACCATGCGGGGGCATTGCTTGTACTCTGTGATGTCTGTGTTATGTAAGTTTCCAGGTGGAGGCTGACCATTGGTGGAAGAGAGAATGAGGCCAGCTACAAATTGGGATCTGATTGGGCCGGCAGCCCCTCGTCCTACTTCCTGTTTCCAGAGCCATTGCGGGGGGCGTGGTATGAAAAGGGAAAAAAAAAAACCCCAAAACACTTGGACACTGCTAGCACGGTGCACCCACAGAAACGCAAAGCAGGAAATGAAGCATAGCTGAATATGTTTCCAAACCAACTTCCTTCCAAGCCAAAGACTAGAAAATATGGTGAAGCATATCTTCCCTTTGGCTTCACCTGCACAAGTGCCAAGATAGGTTTCCCCTATCACACGCTGGGCTCTCCAAATCACGGACAAACAGTATCCCACATTCTTCATTTTTAGTTCACAAACACTTGTTGTAATGACTAACTACTCCTGACATTTTGGAGATGTTAGCTCTTTATACAGTAAAGTTACAGCGGGATACAAATAATATCAGGCTGATCCTGCCATGATTTGTTCCCCCGGTTCAAATCAAAGACAAACAGTATCCCACAGTTGTTTATGTTTTTGAACCCATTTTACACAGAGAGGCATTTTTTCTTGTAAAACAAAGGAGGGGGGGGCAGAGCAAAGAAAAAGTTTGGGAACCATTAACTGGAGATGTAAGAAGAGGAGTCAAGAGAGGAATCAAGGAAACGAGGATTTAAGCGCTACAGCTACGGCTGTGTTTACAGTGTTCTTCACGTTTGATTTTTAGTGACAGACTTTGAAAGACAGACAGTTTGACACGCTGTTTAAAGAGTCTTCCTCCCTCCTTTCTCCCTCCATGGTTGTATGCTGTACCTGTGTGAAAGGATCACATGTGCAGCCTCCTCTCTCCTCTGTCCTGCACATGTTTTTCTAATACATCCTACAAGATGTACAACAACATGGCCTACTGACCCTGATTTTTGGGTCACAGTGAGAGAAATGAGAGAACACTGATGATCTATTTGTATCCATGTTAGTGTTTAAAGCACAACATTTCCCTCTAGTGGCCATATGTAAACCATGAGGGTGGATGGTGTTAATGTAAAATGTGATATATTTTCTCTTCCTTTTCCTCTTATGAGGTTAGAATGAAGGTGAACATCAAAGTTACAACATTAAATTGTATTTTTGCTTCTTTATCTAAAACTTGAAATCTTTCTCTGTTGTAACTTGGAAATGGAAATTAGCCCTTGGCTATAATCTGGTATGTTTACATTCATGTAATTTTTTTTTTACATTTATGTTCATTAACATGCACTGTCCTAAATAAATAAATAAATAAATAAATAAATAAATAACTTGTGTGTTTAATTGCCTTGGACGCCTGCCACAGAAACAGCGTTCATTTCACTGAAACAAGATTTGTCAAGAGCCACAGACCTGGCAACACCAAATTATGATGAACCATTCTACCTGGATGTTTCTGAAACACACGGAATCGTGAACGGTGTGTTGTTTCAGAAAAAGGGGGCGGCAGAGATGTGCTTGTGTATGTCAGCATAAGACTGAACTCAACAGAAGCAAGGCATCCTAAATGCACACAACACGCAGCTGGGGTAGCTAAAATAATTCAGAAAACAGCACACGTAGTGAGAGAACATCCACTAAAAGTACAGTGTAGTGGCATATGTCAACTCACAAGCATTCACCATGACACCACTAACACAACAGAGATTGAGTAAAGTTCCAAATCTGACATTTACACATGAGGGGATCAATATGGCAGATTTAATGGGGTCAGGGGAACCACATGACAGAAAAAGCAGAAGCTGAAGAAAAAGTGACAGAAGACTTAAAAGCAGAACCTATTCCTGGAGCTGAGGACTGGTTCACAGACGGCTGCTGCCATCATGATGAAGAAGGACTGAAAGCAGGCTATGCTGTGGTTTGCAGAAAGGGAAAGCAATATGAGGTTAAAGAGGCAGGAAGAGTTGAGGGGCAGCAGTCAGCCCAGAGAGCAGAAGCAATAGCCCCGATTAGAGCTTTGAGATTGGCCAAGAATATGAGAGTGAACATTTATACTGACTCAGCTTATGCTTTTGGGGCAGCTCACATGGAGCTTGCTCAATGGAAGAGGGCAGGCTTCAGAACGGCAACAAATACTCCCATTTGCCATAAGAAAGAAATGGAGGAACTGGAAAAGGCTCTGGACGACCCAGACGAGGTAAGTATCATAAAATGCAAAGGACACTCGCAAGAAATCACAATGGTGGCAAAGGGAAATAGGAAAGCGGATGAAGCCGCAAAACAAGCAGCAGGTTACAAAGGACGCAGGCAAATTGGTCAGGTAACTGCTGAAGAGGAACCTTTCTCGTTTGGCTCTTGGCGAAGGCGGTCGCACTTTTCTCCTCTCCTCCTTCCCCTTATCTTCCCTGCTTAGCCTCTTGTGTCCTTGTCTTGTCTCGTGTGTATTACTTTCCCTCGAACAGTCTCTCACTGTCGTTCTCTAAAACCCAAAAGAGAATTATGGATTTGATCAACTGGTCTCTGAATGCTATTGACACCCTTTTCTCAACGAGAAGTCTGGGTTCGGGAGAGCCCGAGTGCCCTGGAGGGACTTTCCCTGCCGGATACACGATGGACGGGTGGCAGAACTGGAAGATCGTGTGCCTGGCGGGACTGTCGATCGAGGACGCTGAACATATCTACCTATTCGGAACCATGATAACAGGGTTCTTGCTGATCAGAGCTGGCTTGGCCCAGGCTTATCGGAGAATTAAGAGCAGAACCGGCTGTTCAAACCCCCCCAAGGCTGCCCGCTGGAATCAAAGCGATGGGACGAGGCACGACCTCTCACAACGAACGCAGCATGGTTAACACCTTGGAGACGCTTACAGCTGCCGTGAAGACTCAAACTAACACCATTGAGCGTATGATGGGATACATCAGAGAGGGGCCTGCTCAAAATGAAACCCTTGAGCGAAAGTTGGATCACATCGCAGAACGGATCACTGCAGTTGTGGGGTCTCAGAATCAAAAGAATGACAACACCACGGAACAGAAGTTTGATACCATCATGGGGAGGCTCGCGGTTCTCCAACGGGAGATTGAGAGACCAGTGTCGGAGTGTTAAAGAACAGCTTTGAAATTCTCCTGAGCTGCTCGCATAAAAGAAGAATCAACAACATCAACATGCGGACACCACGGCGCCAGCTGCACAGGCCCAAGGCTGGAGCCGAACAAAAACTCCCTGATAACGACTGTGTGATGACTATTCTTTCCATCCCATGCAAGACCACCTGGGTTGGCTAGCAGACTGTTTACTTAGCCTGATAGGGCGAAGGACGCTGTCTCAGCTGAACTATGGACACGCACACACATACACTTACACTAATGAGCACTCACTCATCCCCCCTCCCCTTCCAATGCCTTCGATGCTTGTTGCCTTCTGGGAACACGGCGGGTCTGGGCCCGCGCTGGAGAGTCGGCGCAGTGGCAGGATGGCTGCTGTGTTGCCTGGAATTACTCCTTATCCCCTACCCAACCCTGTTGCTGGTCACGTGCTCTATAATGTTGTACTGTGGACATTTATATGCTTTCTGTGCAGAGGAGTTTTTTTGTTTCCTGTTCTCATGCTGTCCTCCTGTAGCCCAGCATGAGTAGGGGTCTCTTTTTTTCCTCTTGTACTTTTCCCATTGTAGTGTACATTTCAGTGGTTTTCTGTAATGCAACCGTTCTCTGACTTGTATCCCCATGTGATGTCTGTGTTGTATGTGTAAGGTCAGGGGGCGGGTTCATTTCACTGCAGGGCAACCTGCATGTGGCGAATAAAATTTGAACTTGAACTTGAACCAAGCACCAATGTGTTGGAAGAAGCCAGACAGGCTCAAGAAGAAGCAGCCCCAGAGGAAAAAGGGGTGTGGCAGAGCCGAGGAGCCCGGAGAGAAGGAGGTCTGTGGGGAGCAGTCCAACTGAAAGGAAAAGACGACACCTGGTTCCACTAGACGCAGTGCGCCACAGCAGACGACAGCCTGGTGGAGGAAAAACCAACCACATGATGAAGGGAAACTGATAAAAATGCTTCTTACAGGCTTAGGTTTGCTATATCAAATAATATTGGTTATGGCTGTGCGTTACCTTGTTTATATGTTGCAGACCGCTGTTAAGGGTTCAAGATTGAGGAGGAGAGTAAAAACAACCATGGTCCAGAAGAGCTTGGTCAAACAACTGATTTAATGACCACACGCAGTGTGGTGAGATGTACACTGCAAAACATCAGCTGTAGATCTCCACCCAAAAAGACACTTCAGATTGCTTTTGATTCATCAGGGTTAACGCCCCCTCATGTGTCATCAGATACAATACATGCATACGTCAAATCAAAACCAGGGCTGGACTGGGACAAAAAATCGGCCCGGGCATTTTGACTAGAGACTGGCCCACCAAAATGTGACGTCATTCAGGGGTAAAACCGCAAAGGATTCTGTGAACTTGTGGCAAGAGGTACTAGCGCACACAGGCTTTCAATTGAACTGAGTTACACAGCGATAAAAAGAAACACAAAAAAAGAGAGGGATATTCCTATGGGTAACTCCAAATAAGAATGTTGATTGTATAAATTATGTCCACTATAATTTGCTGAGACTCTCTAACCTAACCAGAGACGACATGGAGGTGTTTGCGGAACAATTGGGTACGACCTCGCTGATGGGAGTGCAAAATCGAATGGCCCTTGACTAGGGATGGGTATTGATAAAATTTTCACGATTCCAATTCCATTTTCGATTCTGTTTAACGATTTGATTCTTTATCAATTCTCTTATCGATTCTTTTTAAAAAAGGAGAACACTAAGGTCGATTAGCTTAGAACTTTGTTTTATGTCTTCTTTTTGAACAAGATAGAAATTTAGGAGTAACATGGCCTTACAAACCCAACAGTGTGATCTTAAGAGAACCACAGCCTACGGCTCTTCAATGGGGTGTCACAGGGTCCCCTGGGAAAAAAAAAAAGTAAATGTAAAACAATAAAATAAATATTCATCTGTAGCCATAACAAAGTATACGTCAGGGTCCTGGGTCTCCTGACCCAGCGTTTTAGTTCTTTGTGATTTTTGTATTATTGTACTTGGTGTGAGTTTCTATGGTTTCTAGTTTCGATCCCTTGCCCTTCATGTTTCTCTGTGTCCCCTCTGTTCTGTGTAAGTCTGTGTCTGCATGTTTGGGTTCCCCGCTGTGTCTCTCGGTTCTTAGAGTCCTCTGCCTTATGGTTTATGTCGCTGTGTTTCTTAGTTGCTGTCTCCACTGTGTCAAGTTCGCGTCTCTGTGTGATCCTTCCTGTTTTACTTTGAAGGTCCGTGTCTTATGTGAATGTGTCCTGCTTTGCTTGTCTCGTCAGTTCTAATTTCCCCCAGCTGTGCTCTCCTTCTGTGTCTCATTCTCCTCGTTACTTCCCAGTGTATTTAGTCCCTGTGTTTCTTTGAGTCGGTGTTGCGTCGTACCCTCAACAAGCTGTGTGTGTTTTGCCTCCGTGTTACCAGTGTTTTTGTTTCCAGCTCTAGTTTCAGTTCAGTATTTCTGCTTCAGTGTTTTAGTCCACCAGCGTTTTTGTTTGTCTTTTGGTGAGTTTAGTTAGTAAGAGGTTTTACAGCAATAAAGCTGCGCTTTAAGTTGAACTTCTGTGTCTGAGTCCTGCATTTTGGATCCACCACTCCTGCTTGCCCACCTGCCACACAGCCAACCATGACAGTATAACATAAATTATTCTGTAGCAATTACACAAGAATATCCAGTAATGTCCCTGCCCACAATTAAACACATTCACTTACCAAAAATCGGGGCATCTGCTGTGGCAAATGGGTGCAAGCCTTTTACCACAAACTTAGTCACTGCTCGGTGACATTCATCTGTCCTGGCCTGAAAGGAGACGCTACCGGTAGACTGCAGCGAGAACTGCCAGCATCTGAGCCAGCCAGACTCTGTCTGTCTCTCTCATCATGGTCACCTAAATGCACAGTAATGGCAGGTTTTGTAATAAGGCAGATCGCGCTAACATAATATGCACTGTTAGTTGATTATTTACCTGCCGCATTAACGGGAGAGGACGTGCAAACGTTACCGCTGCTGCTGGGTTGAGATTCACGAGTCCGGAGCAGAATTAAAAACACGACATTCATTTAAGGTCATCGTGTGTTTTGTGAGCAAATGCTTTTGCATATTCGTAGTGTTTCCTCCCTTAAATGAAATATCTACTTTGCAAGTATTGCAAGATGCCCTGTTGTCATCTGTTCTCGTAAAGTATAACCAAACTTTTGAGTGTTTGAGCCGCTTACGCGCCATGTTTCCTGCCAGGTAAATGATACTCCGCAACGTGGTGACGTCATTCGGGGCGACTGGAATCGATAAGGGAATCGTTTGCAAAAATGCCAAACAATTCCAAGGAATTGAAACTGTGAGAACCGGTTCTCAACAAGAACCGGGTTTTGATACCCATCCCTACCCTTGACATGTTGTTGGCGGAAAAAGGGGGCATTTGCGCCATGTTTGGTGACTTATGCTGTACCTTCATCCCCAACAACACTGCTCCAGATGGCTCAGTAACTCGAGCTCTGGAAGGGCTGAAAACTCTGTCATAAACCATGCATGAACACTCACGAATTGACAACCCGCTGGAGAGCTGGATGACCTCTGTGTTCGGAGAGTGGAAAGGGTTGGTGATGTGTGTAATGCTGTCTGCTGCATCATTTCTAAGGATATTGGTGACTTGTGGTTGTTGTCTCATTCCTTGTGCTGGAGGATTGTTGGAAAAGGCGATCACGAGGGCAGTGGCCCCAATGGCCATGATGCCATTGATGGAGCTGGAAGTAACTGAGTGGGCCGAGGAGTGACACAACAAACGGTGTGGTGACGTCTCTGAGGGAGACGTCAAGAGAGGGAATGTGGAATTAAAGAAATAATTTTATGGCTACAATATATTCAGCATCATTAATGATATAATCTATAGTATTGATACTGCATTAAGATGTTTATTAAAACCTGCTGACTTTACATTAACCTTTTTATTACAGGTACAGCTAAGACCATTTTATAAGCTCAGTCAATTAGAGATCCGGCTCTTTCGGTTCGGCTCACTAAAAAGAGCCGGCTCTTTTGGCTCCGACCGGCTCTTCGGGTTGTTTTATTGCTTTAATTTATTTATTATTAACAATAATATGAAATTATGCACAAAAGGAATTACTAATGTAAAAAAAAGTGGTTTTATTTATATGTTTATATATAAATATATACGGTGGCCCCTAGAGACAAAACACGTACAAACTACAAAACACATTTCTAGCATGAACTGAACTTCCAAAGCAGAGCTACTAGATCACTTAAATTACACAATTGAAAGCATGTGTGTATTGTTTGTGTATTTATACACAGGCACTCGTATATAGTCAAATAATTTAAAAAAAAGTTCATTTACCTGTTACTACCACACACCAAATCCGGTCGTTGGTACTTGCTGGCTTGTGTAGCCACTAGGTAACAAAAGCTCAACACTGCGCCCAGCATCCTGGAGCACTTCTGTTGTGTTTGTACGTGTTTTGAGTTTTTATGTGCTTCTGAGTTTTTACGTGTTTTGGAGTTTTTACGTGTTTTGGAGTTTTTACGTGCTTTGTCTCTAGGGGCCACCGTAAATATACTTTTATTTATTCACTCCACATAAAATGTAATAAAGAAATCATATAATACAAAAATCAACTATTCACATTTCACCTTTTAACTATTTAAATTTTCAGCTTTTTCTTTTTAAACAAATTTAAAATGAAACAACACAAAACACTGCAAACCACAACACAATTAAATATAAATTAAAATATGAAAACAAAAAGAAGATGCATATTCTCTGTCATATGGACCTGCATGAATAAACTTTCTGAGTCCTTTATCATCTGCAACTGAAATTAGTTGTGGATGATTACTATACCTTTCTAATGTGACGTTGTTGTCCCTGGCTCTCTCTCTCTCTCTCCCTCCCGCTCTGTTCCTGTGCTACTCAGTGTAACTACCGCCCCTCCCCCCTCTGCTCAGCGTAAAGCACAAGGCTCGCGTGCTGAGTGAAGCAGGAAAAAAAGTGCGAGAGAGAGGGTGAGAGAAAGAAAAAAACAAACACGTGACGGCTCGCGATAAGGAGCCGGCTCGCGTCGTTCACTTCAAGGAGTCGACTCTAAGAGCCATTTCGTTCGCGAACGACCATCACTATAGCAGAGCCCGGGAAGGGGGCGGAGCAAGGTGTGTGCGCGTGGTAGATGAGGCGAGCATAGAGAGAGCTGCTTTTAATGAAACGGGAGTAAAGCAGTAAACTTACAGGAACATATACCACTACCAACGTTTGGATCGATATCTGCATACCCTTGTCTCCTGGATCCTAGCTGAGATCAGCGTGAACCACGTGGGTCTCTGCTCCCTGATCTGTTTCCTGTGTTTAGAAGACTTCCAGCTTTGTCACGGAGTTTCTGTCGGTTTGTGGGCTCATCTAAAGGTAAGCACCGAGCTAACTTTAATGCGGGTTCAGTTTATGTTGAGTTTATCTCTGTTGCGAACAATAGACTGTTTGGTATACACTGGAGTTAGGCAGACTGTAGAGTTTGTGATTGCTTGCAACATTATAATCTGGCGGTTGCTAACTGCGGTCAAGTGAGCCTTCACTTACGAAGTCACAGTCAAGCCAGCCTCACCGCAAATGCTGTTGTGCAATTCTTAGGCATATTTACACATAGGTTTGCAAGCAAGAAAGTCTTCTCTATGGTTGTGTCCCAATTCAGGGTCTGCACGCTTGAAGTACGCATTTTAAGTGCGGTTACGTCACCGCCACTTGACGACGGCTGTCCCAATTCAAAGAGTACTTCAAATGCATACTCCAAATGCGCCGTCGATTACCCCAAATATCAAGCGTGGTCCGGTGCACGCTTCGTGGTCCCATATATCCCACAATCCATAGCGCAGCGGTGGGTGTGGAGAATTTTGCCGCAAAATACGGCAGAAGGGAGCAGAAGAGTTTTTTTTTTTTATTCCAAACTTTATTGAAATTATAAAGCGAACAGTCAGTCATTCCAGTTCAGTTTGTACAGTAGACATACAAGGCAAATAAGAGTAACAATATACAGTACAATGAAATAAGAAGGACAAATAAAGGAAAAGAAAAAAAAGGGGGGGGGGATGTGACAGACTTCATAACAACTTTGTACTTGAAAGTTGTGACAGCTCATTCGTTAAACATTTCTGAATGAATTTCAATCAATAATAAATCTTTTTTATTGGAAGTTAATTTAAGAGAGTTTAAGTAATATTCAATTTCAATCAAAAACAAATTAAATGATGGGGTTGAGTTTTGAAATTTACATTTATGTATATGGAATTTCCCTAATAAGATGGAGCGGCCGAAGAGTGAACTGTCAAAAGTACTGAATATGACGTCACTTATTTATGTGCGAATGTTTAATAATTAAAGTCAGTCATATATCCACAAACACAACAAGCTGAAAGTCAGTGATGTATGTGTGTGTGTATTTTATATATATATATATATATATATATATATATATATATATATATATATATATATATATATATATATATATATATATGGCTGTGTCCCAATTCAGGGTCTGCACACTTGAAGTACGCGTACTACGTACGGTGCGTACTATTAGTACGAGAAGTGCGGAAGTAAGAGGCTTATGAAATGGGACGGTCTAGCCTCTGTCACGCTGGTCAGGTTGCCCAGCAACCATGATACTAACCGTGAGACATCAGTTACACAGCGATAAAAAGAAACACAAAAACTGGCAAGAAGCGGTTGTATTATTATCTGCAATAGCCGGTGCAATAGACAGCCACGGGAAGCCGACAGGTAAAGGGATCGTTTTTCCCTTTATTCTAAGCTCAAAGATGAGACTATTCAAAGTATAGTACTGTAAATTGGGTATAGTTTGGTATTTTCTCTGGAGCTGTTTTCTTGGTTATTTATCCCTAATATTGTCTCAGTATGTCTGATACAAAAAAGATAGTGGAAAGTTTCAGGACAGAGTTTTGGAATGATTGTAAAACTGTGTAATCATCAGTGTTGGGTAAGTTACTTTAAATTAGTTAACCCTCCCTCTCCTGTTTCTACTTCAATCATGAAACTGATCAATGATCAGCTGATTGGCTTTTCTCTCTTGTTTGTTTATCGCCCACTTTGCGCCAGAAAGAGGAAACCAGCGGAGGTCGCGCTAAACAACAGCAGCATGTTTAAGCTTGATCAGCTATTGTTAGAATTTATTTAATATTAATTTCTAGTATCAGCTGATGTTTGCTGGAGCCACAGCTGCAAAAAAAGCTGCTGGTCATGATATGGTTTGGTTATCTGGTGAGAGGGAAACATGAAGATGAAACCAGGAGATGTCCTTACTGGATCATCAGAGCTGAACAGGTGATGGAGAAATAGGTTTACCTTTTAGGTGACATGAATGAGTTGAAGGGAAGTTATGAACTGTTTCTGAGAGACAAATAACACCAGGATCCTTTTTTTTAATGTAGCTGACAGCTGGTAACTGTGCAGGGGCGGGTCTAGCAAAGTGTTGCCAGGGGGCCAGGTAGGGCATTAACAGGGAGAGGGGGGCACAAAGAAATACTTTTCTTTCTTTTTCTCATTTAAAATATCTATTTATGCATATATACCATCAGAACAGTGTACATCAGCGTTTCTTTTCATTCAAAGGCTTTATGACGGTCTCTAGTCAAAATGCCCGGGTCTGTCCCAGTGTCCCAGCCCAGCCCTGTATGCAGCTCCTCTGGAGTCTGGTGTTACCTACATCTTCGTATTCGGAAGGCAGAATTTCTGGTTTTATACAATCGAAAGCACCACGACTGCAGTTTTTGTGTTGGATGTAAAAACATGACGCTGTGACGTAGGCTAGAATCATGGCGGCGGTCAACAACGGTCCAGGCGTGGGATTTCTATCATAGAAAAATGCACAGAATTTTTTCCTTTCTATTGGTAGGTGGCACAGTGCACTTGTGGCAAGTAAGCAAGCTAGAAGACTGGTAATCTTGCTGGGTATCCAGTTACAGAAGCAACACATTAACAAGAGAATTCTGAGTAAAACCAAAGTTACTTTCCCTAGTAACTAGTTACTTTGAAAGTAATGAGTAACTTGAAGTAACTGAGTTACTTTTGATAGAAGTAACTGGTAATCTAACTAAGTTACTAATTTAAAGTAACTTACCCAACACTGCACATGAGTGTATACTTACAACCTAAAAAATCTTACCAGGGGCCCGTTCTTCGTACCTCGCTCACTACACCCAAGATCAAATCATCGCGCTAACTTTGAGCTTGCTATTCCGGTTCTCCGAACACACCTGTTGTTGACGATTAGTATAGCTGGATGAAGTAATGTGAGATCGCCGGGTGGCTTAAAAGGGGCTACACATCGAGAGTAGAAACATTGATCGGCAACCCTTTGATTGGTCGGCGAAAATGTCGAAGGAGCGCGCTCAGTATTTTTCGTCAGCAGAGCAAGAACTCTTGATTGAGGGATTTCAGGAGTTTCAGTGTTTAATTAAAACGCAAGGGAAGGCTGAAAAGGCTGCAAAAGCAAGGAGAGAGGGCTGGCAGGAAGTTGCTGACAAATTAAACTTGTAAGTAATTTAATAATAATAATAATGGATTGGATTTATATAGCGCTTTTCAAGGCACCCAAAGCGCTTTACAATGCCACTATTCATTCACTCTCACATTCACACACTGGTGGAGGCAGCTGCAGTAGCCACAGCTGCCCTGGGGCAGACTGACAGAAGCCAGGCTGCCATATTGCGCCATCGGCCCCTCTGGCCAACACCAGTAGGCGGTAGGGTAAATTTATTATATTATATTACGTTATACCCTCTGCAGCACGGTGGCACGGTGGTTAGCACTGTTGCCGCACAGCAAGAAGGTCCTGAGTTCAATTCCAACATCAGGCCGGGGTCTTTCTGTGTGGAGTTTGCATGTTCTCCCCGTGTTTGCGTGGGTTCTCTCCGGGTACTCCAGCTTCCTCCCACCGTCCAAAGACATGCAGCTTGTGGGGATAGGTTAATTGGATAATCCAAATTGTCACTAGGTGTGAATGTGCGAATGAATGTGAGTGCGAATGGTTGTCTGTCCCTGTGTGTTGGCCCTGCGACAGACTGGCGACCTGTCCAGGGTGTACCCCGCCTCTCGCCCTATGACAGCTGGGATAGGCTCCAGCGCCCCCCGCGACCCTGAAAAGGACAAGCGGAAGCGAATGGATGGATGGATGGATGGATATTACGTTATACCCTCTTTCACATTAGAGCCACAACAGGACCAACTAGAACATGGGAACAGGTAAAAGTGAAATATAAGAATATTCTACAGAATGGTAATATTTATCACTTATATTGCTTTTAGCCTCTTGAAAAGAGACCCTGAAATAATTTGTTTGTTTATAACAGCAACCAAGAAAAGGGCAGAGCAAAAACAGACAGGTGGTGGTCCTGCACCCCCTCGTCAACAAGTTGGTTAAGTAAATAATATCCTCACGGGAAAATCGATATCTCTCTATGAGCACACTGTCGCGCTGAGCTAAAGGATCCTGTCTATCCCGCAATATACGCTGAATTCTGGAAACTCTCCTTATCAATCTTGCACCTTCCGCAATGGGTGGCTCGCGTATACGGACAGGACATGGCTGCGACAGACTTCTCAAATCCACCTTCGCTTTTATAGCCGTGGTCTCTCATCTTGATTACACGAAGTGATTTACTATTACTACTCTAAAATATGAATTACATCTGAAATAATCAAATACATGACATAGAATGATTAATAGTACATTTCCCTTTTTTAGGAAATGACCTGTATGTATCTGTATGAAATCAATAAAAGAATCAAATACTGCATTATCTTTAGTTACATTGATAATATTTATGTATGGTAAAACAGTGGAGAAATATCGCTGTTGCTTTTGTATAAATGAAGCGGACATACCTGAGTGGCCGCAATCTAATCTTGTTTACATAAAGTAAGCCTGCTCCCGAGCAGGCTTACTTTATATATATATATATATATATATATATATATATGGGGTGCAACGATATTCGTATCGATATTGAACCGTTCGATACAGTGCTTTCGGTTCGGTACGCATATGTATCGAACAATACAACATTTGTAATTTATTTTATCAACTTTCCTTCTGACGATGCTGTCTGTGTGGAGCGCTCAGTGAATCTGCGTTCGACTACTCCGCCTAGGCTGCACTGTCGAGCGCAGATCCACTGAGCGCTCAACACAGACAGCATAGACAGAAGGAAGAGCGCAGGGCACCTCCCCCACCCTCATTCAGATCTGGCGTTTGGAATTATTTTGGTTTTCATGTGACGTATGACCCTGAAGGTAAGCGAGTCATGGACTAAAGTAAAACAGTATGTTGGATGTGCCACGCAATGCTCAATTACATGGGTGGGAACTAGTGTGTTAGCGCAGTTAGCTCGTTAACGTGTTGGCCGTCTAGCCCCATGCACGGGGCGATCGGCGGTAGCTCGTTAACGGAGATTTGCCGTGTTGTGGCGTTAAGGTCATTTCAACGAGATTAACCTGAAAGCACTAGTGGGAACACAACGAATATGACTGCACATTTACATCATCCTAGTGCAAAGACAAAAACAACAAGCATGCTACTAACTTTAGCCGAGTCATTTAGACAGCTGTTAGCACATGATTCTCCTTATGCTGCTGAGAATATAGCCCAGAAGAAGCGGATAGTATAGCTTTTGTTTTGGAAAGAGACATTTCTCTGTAATAAACTCTCTTTTCCAAAGATGAGTGATTCCTCAATCAGATACAGGGCTTGCAATATCGCTAGCCCGACGTCCTGGAGCTAGCGATTTTTTCAGTCGGGCTACCAAAATCTATCTCTGCCCTGCCCGTCGGGCTATTGTAGGAAGGAAAAATATATGTCAATGCTTTTGCATTCTTTCAGAAATGTAGCTGGGTAATTATGTCATTGGCATCGGTGAGCCACTGTCAATATGTGACATATTGAAATCGCGTTTGAATTTGCGCTTGTTTTTTTGCTTTCACTTTGCAATCGTGCGAACTGTATATAGAGAGCGACAGCACTGATCTGTGAGTGATGATAATTTGTGCACCAATTCCTCTAACATCGTCTTATTAATCGTTAGCTTACTATGCAAACATGACAAGTGAAATCTCCCGCAGCAAGCTTAAACATGTGAGAGGTTGATCGCGCAGAGAATCGCTGAGCTTATGTGAGTGCGTGTGTAAAAGCAGCAGGATTTATATTTGACTACGATGACCTGGTTGACTGAGAACCTTCACAGACAGATATATATTTTAGTTCTGCTGAGCCAAATAAGACAGGTCAGGTTGAAGAAGTGACAGCCAAAGAAAAGCTTACCACAAAACGGAGAAGTTATGACAAATCAGACTATAAGGCAAAAAGAAAGTGCAGCTTTATGGTTTCATGGACAAAAGAATTTCTGTGGCTGCAATATGACGAGCTAAATAACCAGGGCTGCACATAAGTGGTCCGCAGGTGCGCATTCGCTGTCAAAATAAAAAACACGCACAAGGGTTAGGGTTAAATTTAAAAACTGTACTTTTGAGTTAAAATATATATTTATAATTTTAATAAATGACAAATTAAAAAGGCATGAACATTTTTTTGTATCGACAAAATATCGAACCGTGACACCAAAGAACCGAACCGTGAATTTTGTGTATCGTTGCACCCCTTATATATATATATATATATATATATATATACACACATACACACACACACACACACACACACACACACTGGGTGAATGTGCAGTAGTAGCAGCAGCACATTATTGTCACATCACATGTGCAGGTACATTGGTACAGTACATGCGAGTGAAATTCTTGTGTGCGAGCTTCACAAGCAGCAGAGTTGTGCAAAAATACAATAACATATAAAACAAGCAAAATACAAGACTGGCTACATCTGAGACTAATAAATATATGTACAATATATAATAGTATATGCATTACTGGATGTGTATACTAAGTATGTTTTTCTACGTGTGTGTGTGTATACATATTTTACAAATTAAATAGAGTAAGCAATAAAGTTAAATATATAAAATATACAGAGGTTTGTAGTTGGATATTGTGCAAAACAGTGGCATTACTGTACAGTACGGAGTGCATAATGTTGAAGTTCCAGTAGTGAAGCTGAGGTGTCTATGACGTGTTCAGCAGTCTGATGGCCTGGTGGAAGAAGCTGTCTCTCAGTCTGCTGGTACGGGACCGGATGCTGCAGAACCTCCTTCCTGAGGGAAGTAGTCTGAACAGTTTACGGCTGCGGTGCCTGGAGTCCTTGATGATCCTCCCCTCCTTCCTCAGGCACCGCTTCCTGTAGATGTCCTGGAGGGAGGGAAGCTCACCTCCAATTATCCGTTCAGAGCACCGCACTACTCGCTGGAGAGCTTTGCGGTTGTAAGCGGTGCTGTTGCCATACCAGGTGGTGATGCATCCAGTGAGGATGCTCTCAATGGTACAGTGATAGACGGTTCTGAGGATGCGGGGGCTCATGCCAAATCTTTTCAGTCTCCTGAGAAAGAAGAGGCGCTGCTGCGCCTTCTTCACTGTCTTGTTTGTGTGTACTGACCACGTAAGATCCTCAGCCAGATGTACACCAAGGAACCGGAAGCTGCTCACTCTCTCCACAGCAGCGCCGTTGATGGTGATGGGGGTGTGTACTTCTCTGCACCTCCGGAAGTCCACTATCAACTCCTTTGTCTTTGCGACGTTGAGGGTGAGATGGTTGTCTTGACACCAGTGGGTCAGGGCGCTGACCTCCTCCCTGTAGGCCGTCTCATCACCATTGGTGATAAGACCCACCACTGTAGTGTCATTCGCAAACTTCACAATAATGTTCGAGTTGTTAGTGGCTCTGCAGTCGTAGGTGTAGAGTGAGTACAGGAGAGGGCTCAGTACACACCCCTGTGGAGCACCAGTGTTCAGTGTGATGGGGGATGAGGTGATGCTGCCCAGCCTGACCACTTGGCGTCTGTCAGACAGGAAGCTAAGGATCCAGCTGCAGAGGGAGCTGCTCAGTCCTAGATCCTGCAGTTTCCTGTCCAGCTTCGAGGGAACGATGGTATTGAATGCTGAGCTGTAATCTACAAACAGCATTCTCACATACGTGTCGTCAAAGGAGCTTGCAAAGAAAAGCGTCTGGACTTCTTTAAGTTGCTTGAAGACGTTTCACCTCTCATCCGAGAAGCTTCTTCAGTTCTAAGGTCAAATGGTGGAGAGTCCCAGATATAAACCTAGTGGGAGTGACCCCCCACAGAGGGACAAAAGGACCCCCTGATGATCCTCTAATCGCCTGAGCCAAGGTGGGAAACTGGGCGTGGGTCCCAATCAGCCAGAGTTTCGGGTGTGTTCATTGTGAAACCTGGCCCCACCTTATCATGCGAATTCCTGAGGTCAGATGGCCCAGGATGTGAGTTGGCGTTAAGGCGTCTGGGAAGGGATCTCAAAACTGGATTATAGATGGCAGAGAGTTGGTGTCGTAAACCCCCGCCTCTGTTCAAAGATGGTCGCTCACAGTGGACATAGATGGCTTCTTTCACTCCTCTTTCAAACCATCTGTCCTCTGTCCAAAATGTGAACATTGGCATCCTCGAAAGAGTGTCCTTTATCCTTAAGATGCAGATGGACTGCTGAGTCTTGTCCTGTGGAGGTGGCTCTTCTGTGTTGTGCCATGCGCTTGTGAAGTGGCTGTTTGGTCTCTCCAATGTAGAGGTCTGAGCATTCCTCGCTGCACTGTACAGCATACACCACATTGTTAAGTTTGTGTTTTGGCGTTTTGTCTTTCGGGTGAACCAGTTTCTGTCTGAGCGTGTTGCTGGGTCTGAAATACACTGGGATGTCATGCTTGGAGAAAACTCTCCTGAGTTTCTCTGATACACCGGCTACATAGGGGATGACAATGTTGTTGCGTCTGTCCTTCTTATCCTCCCTCGCTGGTGTCTGGTCTTCTTTTCTGTGCCTCTTTGCTGACTTTAAGAACGCCCATTTAGGATAGCCGCACGTTTTGAGTGCTTCCTTTACATGTGTGTGTTCCTTCTTTTTCCCTTCAGGCTTAGAGGGAACACGTTCTGCCCGGTGGTGTTGGGTCCTGATTAGGGCTGGGCGATATGACCCAAAATTCATATCTCGATATTTTTTAGCTGGATGGCGATATAAGATATATATCTCGATTTTTTTTTTTAAAGCCATAAGTTAAGAACAAAAAGAGAGTTCTTAGTCACACTGTGTCCCAGATGTCACTCGGGCACTTTTATTTACATACAGCGTAGATGTACATGAAGAAATTACTCAAAAATAAATTATCAGCATTTATTAAATAATCATGGTCCATAAATAAAAGAAAACAATGTTGTTTTTGTGCATAACAAAAAGCTCACAATTGTGCAGTCAAAATGTAAACTAATAGACGCTGAGCATAATAACAAAGAGACAGATTTCACAGCTGCACCACGTCTCTGAACAGGTGCCATTTGTGGTCCTTATACACACACAGTACGTATCACTCCGCGAGGCTCCTCCTCGGTAGCCGTAATCCTCTGACAATCCATCAAGCGGTGCAGCTCCGTAGCTTAGCAAAGTCATATTAAAACATTTTTTGACAGATTGCTGAGCGCTGTGTACCACATAAATTCGGTTCGCGGTCAGTAAGCACATCCAGAATTCATACATAAGGCGCACTGTCGATTTTTGAGAAAATGAAAGGATTTTAGGCCGTGCAGCCCCTCCTGGCTGCATGTCGTTAGCGCGGTTAGCACGCTAACCCGTTGACGCCATCCAGCCCCACGCACGGTAACTCGCTAACGGAGATTTTCCGCTTTCATCTTGTCATTGCCTGCAGGTGAAACTATGGGGGAGGCGGAGTTGTGTTCAGTGAAGGAGAGGCGAGGCCGAGTAACGTTGCGTAGAGACAAAAGTGGACGAAAGAGAGGCAAACCTGCGGCTCCACAAGTATAATCATAACGTAACATAGACTATATCGATATAAACGATATTGTCACATCTTATATCTCGTATGAAAATATATCGATATTTTTAAAAAACTCGATATATCGCCCAGCCCTAGTCCTGATTACTCCAAGTTTGTGTTCCAAAGGGTGATGGGAGTCAAAGAGGAGGTACTGGTCCGTGTGTGTGGGCTTCCGGTAAACTTCGATGTTGAGTTTGCCGTTCTCTTCAATGTGCACAGCGCAGCCCAGGAAAGGCAGACAGTTGTCCTTTGTGTCTTCCCTGGTGAACTTGATGTTTTTATCCACAGCGTTGATGTGCGCAGTGAAGGATTCCACTTCTTGTGTCTTGATTTTGACCCAGGTGTCGTCCACATATCTGTACCAGTGGCTGGGTACTCTTCCTTTGAAAGAGCCAAGAGCCTTTCTTTCCACTTCCTCCATGTAAAGGTTGGCTACAATAGGTGACACGGGGGAGCCCATGGCACAGCCATGTTTTTGTCTGTAAAAGCCTTCGTTGTACTTGAAATATGTAGTGGTGTGGCAGAGGTCTAACAGTGTGCAGATCTGATCGGGTGTGGAGCTGTCTTCTTGTAGTCGTTTTCTGACAGTCTCCACGGCCTCCGTGGTGGATATGCAAGTGAAGAGAGAGACTACATCAAAGGACACCATGGTTTCATCTGGATCCAGGGTAAGTTTCTGGACCTTGTCGGTGAAGTCGGTGGAGTTCTTGATGTGGTGGGGTGTTCCCCACGAGAGGAGCAAGGATGGTAGCAAGGTGTTTAGCAATGTTATAAGTGGCTGAGTTTATGCTACTGACTAGTAGGCACCATGTTAACTGTGACATGGCATGGATGACACATACCAAGATGGCGCCTGTGTGTTTGGCATGCCGTCTATCGCTCTCTTCTATTTGTTTTATTTTATTGTTTTTAGTCAATTTTGTGCAACATGTCAGCCCTGCATTGTTTTATGATCGCCAGACATTATTGGAAATAGGCTTATCTACCCAAGCTTTAGCTCGGTTTGGAAATGACAACCAAGGCTTTCTGCCTCCCGATTTGGAAGTAACACCACCTCACTGGCGCTCCTTACCATTGCCACTGGATGTGCGGAAGTGACGCAGGAGACGAGGTAACCGTGGAGGTCTCCTTGTCAAACTGAGACTCAGGATCTCTTGTTTTCCTCATGAGCTTCGCTCAATTTGTCGATCCTGCCCGCGACTCTTGGTGCGGTTGCGTGCTTTGGACCCGGTGGACTCCTGCTTGGTTCCTGTTGTGGGATCTCTCGAGAAGGGTTCTGCAAAACCCTCTCCTCTCCGACATCTGCGTTGGCGTGGAGTGGACCAAACAAACCTCCGACCTGTGAATCTGGTTGTTGCTGCCTCGGAAGCTCCCGAGCCAATTCCTCTCAGGTTGGGATTAATTAACGCCAGATCGGTGGCAAATAAGACATTCATTTTGAAGGAATTTTTCGCTTCCCATGCACTGGATTTTCTTTGCTTGACTGAAACTTGGATTCCACCCGGTGAGTTAAGTGCCTTTTCTGAATTACTGCCGGCTGGCTGTGCCTTTTTTAGTGTTCCGAGAGTTTCTGGTCGCGGAGGAGGGCTAGCTGTTGTTTTTAAGGCACATCTTGACTTTAAGCAGCTATCCCCATCAACACGCCACACCAGTTTTGAACTCTGTTTGTGTGAACTGGGCCACTCGTCTTCGCTGTTATGTGCGATTGTTTATCGGCCCCCAAAATATAACAAGGAGTTTTTATCCGAGTTCTCAGAGTTTCTTGCTGACTGTGCATCACGGTATGACCAGATCCTTTTACTTGGTGATTTTAATATACACGTCTGCTGCCCGGGGAAGCCCCTGGCTAAGAACTTTCTGGACTTAGTGAACTCTTTTAACTTTATTCAGTCTGTTAAAGGTGCCACTCAAGAACGTGGTCACACACTGGACTTGGTTTTATCACATGGTTTATCTGTCCAAAACGTACTTGTCGAGGATGCGGTGTTCTCTGACCATATGCCTATTTTATGTGATATTGTTCTTTTTAATCCTGTTCTTAAGCGTGCTGTACCTGCTCGATGTTATCGTGCTTTTGGCTCAGATACTGCCGAGCGGTTTTCCATATTGTTTGACCAATTTATTTCTTATCCTCCTGAGTTGTCCATCTCAGATGGATTAGTTTCTTGTTTGGATTCTGCTTGTAAATCTGTCCTCGACGCTGTCGCTCCTTTTATATTCAGACAATGCAAGCCAAAGGCTAGTCCTTGGCTAACTGATTTTACCAGAGCCGCTAGAAAAGAATGTAGAAGATGTGAAAGACTGTGGAAAAAAGATAGGCTGTGCGTCTCTATGGAAGCTCTTAAGACTAGCTGGAAAGTCTATCAGAGAGCAGTAAAGGCTGCCAAGCACTCCTATTTTTCTCAACTTATTGCTGCCAGCTCGCATAACCCTCGTGTTCTATATAACACTATAAATTCTGTACTTAATCCGGAAGGCTATATTCTTTTGCACTCTTCTGCGGTTATGTGCAATAAGTTTCTTAATTATTTTGTGGAAAAGGTTGCTAGTTTGAGACCTCCGACTCTACCTATTGCTGACCCAGCCATGCATGGTTCTTGCTCAAGTCTGTTCTCTGCTTTTCTACCAATTGTTTTATCTGATTTAGAGAAACTTGTGTTGAATGCTAAACCGTGTGGCTCTCCAAATGACGTTGTTCCTCCCCATTTTCTTAAAAAGGTATTTCCTATCATCGGACCACATATTCTGAACATTATTAATACTAGTCTTTTGTCTGGTCAAGTACCTAGGGAATTTAAGCATGCAGTCATACATCCTTTACTTAAGAAACCAGGCTTAGACAGTTCAGTCATATCAAATTTTAGACCCATCTCTAAGCTTCCCTTTCTTAGTAAGATTCTGGAAAGGATTGTTTATACTCAGTTGATGGACTACTTGAATGACTCTAAATTGTCAGAAATCTTTCAGTCCGGCTTTAAGCCATTCCACAGCACGGAGACAGCCCTCGTAAAAGTTATGAATGACATCCTGATAGCGACAGACCGTGGTAAATATGCAGTGCTGGTCTTGTTGGACATGACAGCTGCATTTGACACTGTGGATCACGATTTGCTGATCTCCCGCTTACAGCACTGTGTGGGAATTACTGGTTCGGCACTTTTGTGGTTAAAGTCCTATCTTTTAAATGGGACATTTTGTGTTAAGTTGGGGTCGGCTTCATCCTCTGTGGCCCCTCTGCTTTGGGGTGTTCCACAGGGATCTATTCTTGGGCCGTTATTGTTTTCATTGTACCTCTTGCCTCTTGGCGCGATTTTCCGAAAGCATAAAGTGCCATTCCATCTATACGCAGATGACTGCCAGCTCTACTTACCTTTTAGTCATTCTGATAGTCTCCCAACTGGACCTCTGCTTGACTGCCTTACTGATGTCAAAGCATGGATGGCAAAAAACTTTTTAAATTTTAATGATCGGAAGACAGAAGCAATTTTATTTGGCCCAAATCGCTCTTCTCATACTCTGGATGTTGATCTTGCAGCTTTGACTTCCCAACTAAAGAGTTCGATCACAAATCTCGGAGTTAAAATTGATTCTGCACTCACCTTTGATGACCATGTAAACGGGGTGGTAAAATCAGCATTTTATCACCTCAGACGTTTATCCAAAGGTTAAGCCCTTTCTTTCCAAGCGTGACTTGGAAAGCGTTATTCATGCCTTTATTACCTCACGTTTAGATTATTGTAATTCTCTTTTAACAGGGGTTGGGCAGGGCACTTTGTCACGCCTGCAATTAGTGCAAAATGCTGCGGCGCGATTTTTAACTGGTAGAAGAAAATTTGATCACATCACTCCGATTTTGGCCTCTTTACACTGGCTTCCAATTGAATTCAGGATCCGTTTTAAAGTCCTTTTATTGGCTTTTAAATCTCTAAATGGTCTGGCACCTGTTTATTTGTCTGATTTGTTGAAGCCCCACGTCCCCACTCGTTCCCTTCGGTCAGCTGAGCAGTTGCTGCTTTCGGTCCCAAAGTCACGGCTGAAACTTAGAGGAGACCGAGCGTTCTCTGTTGCCGCGCCGATGCTTTGGAATAACCTTCCTCTCCATATTAGACAGGCTGCATCAAGTGCCAGTTTTTAAGTCTTTATTAAAAACCTATTTTTATTCCCTGGCTTTTAACTCTGTGGGTAACTGACATTTTTATTTTATTTTATTTTATTTTTTTATTGTTTTTTAACTTTATTGCTATGTCTGGTTTTATTACTATGTGCATATTAGTATTGTACAGCACTTTGGTCTACCAGGTGTGTTTTTAAAGTGCTATATAAATAAATAAATGATGATGATGACTATGGGTCTGAGTGGGACAGCTTCCTTGTGGATCTTAGGAAGTCCATAGATGCAGGGTATGGCATCCCCTGGGTAAAGGCGGTGATATGTAAGGCGGTCAATAATTTTGTCCTTTTCAAAGTCTTTAAGGCAAGCTATAACTTTCTTTTTGTAGCTGCTTGTGGGGTCTCGCTTTAGGGCTTCGTAGGTATTGTTGTCACTGAGGAGAGTAGTGATCTTTGTATGGTAATCTGTAGTGTTTAGGACCACGGTGCATCTTCCCTTATCAGCTGGTAAAACAGTGATGTTGTGGTCTTTGCTCAGGGAAGCGACGGCCTTCTTTTCCTGTATTGTGAGGTTGGATGGAGGGACTTTGGCACTGGAGAGCGTGGCTGAGACTTTCATCCTGATTTGCTCTGCTTCTGTCTGTGATAATTTATTAATCCGTATGGCAGATTCTGTGGCTGTGATGAGGTTCACTATGGGCAACTGTTGTGGAGAAATGGCAAAATTGAGTCCTTTGGCTAATACTCTCTTTTGAGTTTCAGTGAGAATCCTGTCTGAAAAGTTCTTAACCCATTTCTCCTGACTGGCATCAGGTGTGTTTTCTTCTCTGGGTTGTGTAGGTTCAGGATGAGGAGTGTGTGTTTTTGAAAGCAAGGTGTGAAATTTCCTGCGTTGTCTTTCTTTTCCTTTAGAGTGTTGGGCCCGCTGAGGTGGGGCCAGGTTTCACAATGAACACACCCAAAACTCTGGCTGATTGGGACCCACGCCCAGTTTCCCACCTTGGCTCAGGCGATTAGAGGATCATCAGGGGGTCCTTTTGTCCCTCTGTGGGGGGTCACTCCCACTAGGTTTATATCTGGGACTCTCCACCATTTGACCTTAGAACTGAAGAAGCTTCTCGGATGAGAGGTGAAACGTCTTCAAGCAACTTAAAGAAGTCCAGACGCTTTTCTTTGCAAGCTCCTTTGACTACGATGACCTGGATGACTGAGAACCTTCACAGACTCACATACGTGTCTCTCTTCTCCAGGTGTGACAGGGCAGTATGTAGTGTCAGGGCTATGGCATCACCGGTGGACCTGTTGTGGCGGTATGCGAATTGTAGAGGGTCCAGTTACAAGTAACGCGTTACTGCCCATCTCTGCTCGCGAGTAAAGACAACTGCAGTGTTTGTGTTTTCTAACTCAGGTGTCTCAGCTGAAGAACTGTGGTGCTGGTGAGTCCATTTCACCTGCAACAGCATTACAGACCAGCCACACTAATAAAGCAATTTCTTTTTAATTATACACTTTGTCCTTATTATGTCCTGGGTTTTCACTAGTGGTGCAACGGATCAAAAATCTCACTGTTCAGATCCGATCACGGTTTTAAGTCATGGATCGGATCAATTTTCGGATCAGCAAAAAAAGAAAAAAACGACAAATCTGACTCACCATTTACTTATTTAGGTATTTATTTGCCTATTAAAAAGCATTCAACTCAAGACTCATTCCACGCACTTATATAAAAACAAATTAAGGTGCAATATAGGGAAGTACAGGGCTTTATGTCTACTACTCTGCTGTGATATAATGAGCGGTCACGTAGTGTTCCGTTGCCCTGGCGGTCCACCCATTTGTAGTTTGGGCAACAGAAGAAGCCTGGGACAGTTCAGCCTTAATGTTAAACTTGTGCTCTTACATGCTTGGAACAATTTTATCACTGAAGTGGATGCGCAATGGGATATCATAGCGTGGCTCAAGCACGTTCATCTTAGTTTAAACCCCTTGTTTTGCAGAATGGATTACGGCCTCATGTCTGCAGCTAAACACCCCAATATCTTTTGTAATAGCTTTAGCCCGGTCGAATTGGGCCGCAAAGGGCTGAAAAAATACCGCAAACTCCTCTGCTCCTCACTTGGACCACTAGCGCTGGCCATAACTACCACTTGACAGACTGACTACCATACACATACTTTTTTTTCGAATCTTCAGATCACGTGCATGCTGAACCGTGGAGTGAGCTCGGTTCGGGTTATGGATCAACCGTGATCCGTTGCACCACTAGTTTTCACTATTTAATAATAAAAAAAGGAAACATCACAAAAAACACTTAAGGTCATGAAAATTAATTGAGATTTAGCAATTAAATGGCGCATCCACCTTATTTATTGAAAAGTATTGGTATCAATATTTGCAATACTGGCCTGTATTTACTTGGTATCGGGTCTATACCAAAATATGCAGTATCACACACCACTAGATTCGAGTCAACTAGCACCCCCTCTGGCCAAGTGCCATAGCCTATAGCCAGATTAACTTGTGACACACATCTGCACCACGTCTGAATTAATTTTCATGCACAATCAGTGTTGGGGAGTAACGGAATACATGTGCCGCCATTACGTATTTAAAATACAAAATATGAGTAACTGTATTCTGTTACAGTTACCGTTTAAAAAGGTGGTATTCAGAATACAGTTACTTTGTTGAAATAAATGGATTACACTGCGGTACTTTCCTGTTTCATATTGTGGCGGGTCAGGACTGTTTGGGTTTTGTTTGACAGCTGTTCTGTTGTTCCAGGCTGCAGCGTTACGGTTGCCATGGTTACAGGGCGACGCTCTTTCTCTCTGCGACTGTGTGCTTCCTGGGTGAGAGAGCGCCTTTTCGTTGTTGTTGTTGTTGTGCTAAGCTAACAGGCAGAATGCTACAGGTATAGCTCTAAAGAATGTAGCATCATGGGCAGTGTAGTCCGTGTTGCAGGGAGAATGGACTGCCATACACGTTATGGGTCTGTGAGCGCGAGGAGGGAGAAAAAGGGGAGTGGAAAGGTACGAGTTGTCATCGAGCAAAAACGGGAGCTGGAAGCATGTAAATATAATAATAACCACTGCAGCCAAGAAGAGTGCCTGACGAGCCCAGTTGTAAGTAAGCTATTAAGACTCGACTGTACTAGGGCTGGGCGATATATCGAGTTTTTAAAAAATATCGATATATTTTCATACAAGATATAAGATGTGACAATATCGTTTATATCGATGTAGTCTATGTTACGTTATAATTATACTTGTGGAGCCGCAGGTTTGCCTCTCTTTCGTCCACTTTTGTCTCTACGCAACGTTACTCGGCCTCGCCTCTCCTTCACTGAACACAACTCCGCCTCCCCCATAGCTTCACCTGCAGGCAATGACAAGATGAAAGCGGAAAATCTCCGTTAGCGAGTTACCGTGCGTGGGGCTGGACGGCGTCAACGGGTTAGCGAGCTAACCGCGCTAACGACATGCAGCCTTTCATGGCTGCATGTCGTTAGGCCTAAAATCCTTTCATTTTCTCAAAAATCGACAGTGCGCCTTATGAATGAATTCTGGTTGTGCTTACTGACCGTGAACCGATTTTATGTGGTACACAGCGCTCAGCAATCTGTCAAAAAATGTTTTAATATGACTTTGCTAAGCTACGGAGCTGCACCGCTTGATGGATTGTCAGAGGATTACAGCTACCGAGGAGGAGCCTCGCGGAGTGATATGTACTGTGTGTGTGTATAAGGACCACAAATGGCACCTGTTCAGAGACGTGGTGCAGCTTTGAAATCTGTCTCTTTGTTATTATGCTCAGCGTCTATTAGTTTACATTTTGACTGCACAATTGTGAGCTTTTTGTTATGCACAAAAACAACATTGTTTTCTTTTATTTATGGACCATGATTATTTAATAAATGCTGATAATTTATTTTTGAGTAATTTCTTCATGTACATCTACGCTGTATGTAAATAAAAGTGCCCGTGTGACATCTGGGACACAGTGTGACTAAGAACTCTCTTTTTGTTCTTAACTTATGGCTTTAAAAAAAAAAATCGAGATGTATATCTTATATCGCCATCCAGCTAAAAAATATCGAGATATGAATTTTGGGTCATATCGCCCAGCCCTAGACTGTACACCGTGTTCGTGTTTTCCTCCGAAAACAATAAGTTCCGTTGGAGCAGCCTTTCAACGCCTCTCTCTGTCTCTCGCAAGAAAAGTTGACCCACACAACAAAGTAAAGCTATTTTTCGGCTACGAGCCGACAGGGACCTCGCCGTATTAGTCAGAGGTCCCTTTACTACAGTTCGGAGCCGCAGACCTTCAGTAATAGTAATAAATCACACAGCAATAGTACATTCACGTTGTTGTAAAAAGCATGATAATATATTAAGTAATCCAAAGTATTCAGAATACGTTACTGTCATTGAGTAAGGTAACGGAATACGTTACAGAATACATTTTGGAGCATGTATTCTGTATTCTGTAATGGAATACATTTTAAAAGTAACCTTCCCAACACTGTGCACAATACATTTGTAACTTTCTATTGTGTCTGTTTGTGCGTCTTGCAAATAAACCTTTGAACTGAATGAAATTATATCATGTATTCATTTTTTGCCTACATCAGTAAAAAATGCCAAATTATATACACAAAGTTATAGAAATCACCACTCCAAATGTTCATCATGATTTTAATATTTTTGTTTTCTTTAACCCTTTAAAGCCGATCGGAGCGGGCACGCTCCATTTTGTGTAACTATATTTAAATCCCTGTAGAACTGCAACCACGTAAGCTAGCGCAATAATCTTTTTTTCCATATGAAACTGGAGGAGTTGTACTTACATCTTAAGCCATCAGCTTGTCCTAGGTCACGGTTTACTTCCACATATAGCTTTGCAAAAATTGCATAAATACCACTTGCAGCAACAAAAACACAATATTCCAGAAACACACTTTGCCGATCATTAAGAACGCTGATCATTTTATTACGGATGAAAGACTTTATATAGTTTTTCAACTCTCAGTGATGCCACAGTGATCGTGTGATTCATGGACCTGCAGCGGAGTTTGAACCCGGCTAGTGACGTCAGACTTAAAGACCGGATAAAGAGTGATATGAACATATCTATAACTTACCGGAATGAAAATGTCTGGAGCACACCAACAGATATTTGGAGATGGAAGAGAACTGGATATTAGCTCGTCTCACACCTGCTATCCAGACTAGACGCCTTTTGGTAACATCCGATACATGAGCTGCCTTATGTTGCGTCCAAGTGGGGAAAGAATGAAAAGATAAACCTTTTTTAACCTTATTCCCTTTCCGGCTGTGCGATCTAACATTACAACCGACCGCACAGCAACTACGAACCATAGCGGGTGTTATTCGCATGTTTTCAGTCCTCTTTCGCTTGCGCTTTGTTTGGCCCAGAAACATGGCACCTCAACCGAAAATCCTGGCCACGCCCCCTCTCGTGATGCATTTTGAGTGCGATTACGTCACCGCCACGCGACGACGGCTGTCCCAATCCAAAGTGTACTCCAAATGCGTACTCCAAATGCGTACTCCAAATGCGCCGTCGATTTCCCCAAATATCAAGCATGGTCCGGTGCACGCTTCGTGATCCCATATATCCCACAATTATGGGCTCAAATTGTGGTCATACATATTTTGTACTTGTTAATCAGTTTTGTACTTCTAAATCAGGATTTATATGTGTAAAGAATTTGTGTGTTTTTGACCCTATTTTTCTTCCTTTCATCTGATTGGCCAATGTCATGTCAATCACAAATTTTATATATATATATATATATATATACACACTCACTCTTTGTGTCCTAGCTGAGTAACAGGAGGAGAAGAGTCTGGTGGAGCAGCAGAGGACTCAGCTCAGCCACTACAGAGGAAACAATGTCTTCAACACAAAAGGTGAGAAAAATATCAGTTACTCTATTATTGAAATTGTTTGCACAGCTAGTTGGTTTTTAAAAACCTGTTAACAGCATCATTATCTTTTCCATCCTGGGCTCCTCCATACATTCACAATCTACATTCACAAACAAAAAACTCAGAGGTTATAAGATAATACAAAGATCATTTATGAGTAAAAGATTTTCTCAGCTGATCAATATTTCTTCAATATGTATTTTTCATTACAACTCTCATTGTAGCACAGAAGGTGGTGGTAACACACCAACAATGTATTTGTTTACATGTTTGATTCCACCAATGGAGGGAGTTTCAGTTTGTTCCACGACTGCATTTCACTCACTGCCTCTGTTTGTATCTCTGTCACTGCAGGACCAACATGGAGCAAGAAGTCAGCGCTCTCAGGAGGCTGACAAACCTCACAGAAGAAAGGGAGAGAAAACCTACAGCTGTGATGAGTGTGGAAAGTCTTTTACCCAGGCTGGGGGCTTAAAAACACACCAACTAGTCCACAGTGGATTTAAAGCTTACAGCTGTGACTTGTGTGGAAAGTCTTTTACCCAGGCTGGGGGCTTAAAAGCACACCAACTAGTCCACAGTGGATTTAAAGCTTACAGCTGTGACTTGTGTGGAAAGTCTTTTACCCAGGCTGGGGGCTTAAAAGCACACCAACTCATCCACAGTGGAGTTAAACCTTACAGCTGTGACTTGTGTGGAAAGTCTTTTACCCGGGCTGAAAACTTAAAAAGACACCAACTCGTCCACAGTGGATTTAAAGCACACAGCTGTGAGTTGTGTGGTAAAGCTTTTTCTCAAAATGAACATTTACAGAGGCATCTAGTTACCCACTCTGGAATTAAGGCGTACAGCTGCGACGTTTGTGGAAAAAGTTTCAGCGACAAGGAGTACCGAAATATTCACCTACGGATTCACACTGGAAATGATGTTTTCTACTGTGATCAGTGTGGGAAACTGTTTGCAACAGATTCACAGTTACAACGACACATGTTTAGCCACTCTGAGGAGAGACCTTATAAATGTGACCTGTGTGAGAAGACTTTTAAATCTCCACATTACCTGAAAAAACACCAACAGATCCACACCAGAAAGTAACTCTACAAGTGCAGTTACTGTGAGGATGTATTTAGTTTTTTATCTTGTAATTTTAACCTGATTGTTTGGAACAAGTCTGATCAGTAAACTTATGGAGTTATACTGAATGAACTGTTTGGAAAAATGAAGACTCATTTTCACTCAGTAAGCTGAGTGTTGTAATGTAAACAGTAAAATATAATTGGACGTTGGCAGAGATGCTCTTTATTTCAGGCGACGTTCAGGATAAAAATGTTGAAGGAATTCCCCGACTTACAATGTCTTTGTTTAGAAGCGGAGCAAAGCACATGGATCCATTTCTCAACCCTGTCGTCACTGTGGTGGTGGGAAAGAGTTTCTCTGTGATCTTTGTGGAAAAACTTCCAATCATCAACGGGACCTAAAACCACATCAACGTAGTCACACTGGAGACAAAATGAACTACTGCAAAGAATGTGGGAGAGGCTTCCACACACCAAGTACATTAAAAATACATGAACTCTTCCACAGTGGGGTCAAAAAGCACATCTGTGACCAGTGTGGGTCATCCTTCACCACTGGACGTGAGCTCAATGAAAAAGCATAAGGGAATCCACACAGGAGGGACACCATACAAGTGCAGACACTGTGACAAAAGCTTCTCACAATCAGGTCATCGTAACAAACATGAACGTACGCACATGGAAGTGAACTTCAGCTGTGACCAGTGTGACAAGAGCTTCAGGAATCTCAGTTCATACTCCGAACACAAACGATCCCACGCTGTACATAAACTGTTTCACTGTTACCAATGTGCAAAAACCTTCACGTCATTATCAAACATCAGCCTGATCATGCAGGACTGAAATCACTGGATCACAATGAATCTGAAGAGAGAGAAAGATCCTCTTCTGGTTTCAGGGTCAGACTTAAAAACCTTGAGATCAGGCTCCACAGAGTTCAGATGGAATCTCCTGTAAAGAGTGTCAGCTGATGTTACACTTGGATCTGATGAGGTAGCTCTGATTTCTGGACCTGCAGTGAATAATCCTGAATGTTACATTTAGGAAGCTGCATGTATAGATATGCATATCAAGTTTATTATTTTTCCTTTTAGGGATTTTAATTCTCTAAAATGTTATCCCTGTTACATTTTATTCTTTGTTCCCTTAGGACACAGTAGTGTTTAGTAGTTGTATTTGTTACTGTATTATTAAAGTTATAGAAATATCTTTTTTTACCAAACTTTTACCATATCAATGTTGGGTCTGTGTTTCCACATGCCCCGCTAGTTTAGAGACTTATTCCTCATGAAGAACGCAAGACATAACAGATCATCTTCATCCGGTTTTTTAACTCGCTAATGAGGGAAGCTTTGGTCAAGAACCAGCTCTTGAAGCCTAAATCCTTCAAAGAGCAGCTGTCCTTGTAGCCTTTTTATTGGCATGACAGTTACAGTTTACACAATACAACACAACACAAGCACCTCCCACCGTAAAACCACCCCCAATGGTTCTAAGACAAGGCACTATTGACTATGTGCACAAGACAATGCTAACTTCCTGGTTTGAGACCGGATGTGGGGTTGTGCATTTCCGGTAGCTTTACTTTGTGGTCAATCGCTACTGCGAAGATATACTCCAAAATCATGTCCAAAACTCAAAAACGGAAAGATTGCGTTAAGTTAAGGTGGGAACACTCACCGCTGTTGTGTCATAAAAAATCTAATGATCAACTTTGACCTTTAAAGAGTTTAGATCGATCAGTTGTTTACATCACTCAACACAAGCAGAACTGCATCACTGCAGCAGAAGACACATCGTCCACATTCAGAAGCACATCTCTGTATAGTGACTGGTCTTATGATTTAAACAGGCAAATGTTCAGCATTCAAACTAAAGGTGAAGAGTAGTCAAGCCAGATGTTTTCCCCATTATGTCGATATCAGCTAGTCAAGTACACACCTTCACAGCATGTTAACAAACCATGAAAAAAGCCACACAAAAAATGAATGATTGCTGGTAAGAGTTTTTATACATTAGTATTTACGAAGGGTATGTTGTGACTTACCTTCAAAATTACAGCGGTCCCTCGCTATAACGCGGTTCACCTTTCACCTCGCTGTTTCGCGGATTTTTTAGTGCAAGTTTGCATGCTTATTTTTACGTCATATTGTGTCCTGCGTCCTGATCGCTGCAAACGATCTCCTCCGTGACGTTTCTCCTGTACAGTACAGAATCGCTGCATCGATGCTAGCAGTGTGACTCTGAAGTGCAGTGCTGTATGTCCACGATGTCCATGAAATGTTTTGCACCGTCAAAAAATAAATTTGGCTACTTGATTTCACCTATCGCTGGTTATTTTTAGAACATAACACCCGCGATAAACGAGGGACAGCTGAGAAATATAACATTTGAATCCATTTTCTCTTTTGCTCTGAGGCGTGGGGGAAAAATATCGACAAGTCGATGAACATCATTTACAGATATATTGGGTAAATGCCCAAGACATCTATAGAAATGTAAATCGCCATTTGCTTAACTTGTTTTGGACCGTAAACCAGGCGCGAAGAGGACACCGGAAACAAAGCTCCCCACAGGAGTTTCCGCACGGGAAGTAGCATATGCTAACGTGCACATAGTCAATTAGTGTGTATGTGTAAGCACCCATATGCATGTGCAAGAACGTGTGTGTGTGTGCATGTGAGAATGTGTGTCTCTCTTTGTGCGTGATATCCAACTGTTTCTAACAACAGTCTTAGTCATAAAATGGTAATCTCCCTCACACCCAATATATGGTTCAATTCCTGTATTGGTTCACCATGCATAACACAGTGAAGCCATACAAAGGGCAGGAGGCTTACCAAACAACAAACAGAATCTTCACATGGGATATGTCTACAATAAAACCTCCCCCAGCACACAGTGGCTGGAGAGGTGGTCAGAGACAAAGGAATGTCTTGAACCTATAGATTGAACTAAGACTCTCAAATTGAAGAACTACAATAACAACATTCAACAATTAGACTTAACAGTCAATTTCTTCCATTTGAACTTTCTTAGTTTTTCCAAAATTAACTTCTTTTTTTAATGTATTCATTTTAAAGAAGTGTTAAAAGTTAAAAACAGCAGCACACATCAAGACCATTTTCAAGATCACAGGTGACTACTTTTAGTTGTTTCAAATTCTATTAAACCTCTATTTTTGGCTCCTCCTTTCACTTTAGTGTATTTACTGTATCCTTGAAGTCCACATGTTGTTTTTTAATGAATTCATTTTGATCCACATGTTCTGCAGCTGTTTTCCTGTTGATTTGAAGTTTGTATTATGAAATCCTGATAATGTTAAAGCGTTAGTTATATTTGATGAACTCTGTGTAAAGTTTGTCCTATTAAACAGTTTGGTGTGAAAAATAAAAAAATGGTCTCACAACAAGTAGTTTGAGCCATGATTTCAGATTCAAACTAGTTTAATAGTTTTCAGTGGTACATGTGGAGGTTTATCAGAGGAGGCGACTTGGCTGTTCTCCACTCACACAGAACAGGGTTCCTGCAGCTCGTTAAAAACTCAGAAATGATCTTCAAGGACCAAAAGGTCATAAAATGTTTGTTTTTTTTCTCAAAAAGGTGCTGTGGGCATAAAATTTTCAGAGGGTTTGTTTAAGATGCTTTGTAATTAACATCTCACACATTTCAATACAGTGGATGATCCTGCATTGCAGCAGTGGTTTGAAGATGTGTTCTCCCCCCTGCTCGTATGCACGACTCTCACGGAGCACCACTTTGAAACGCAGCCTGTCCGGCTGTTGAGAGGGGCCGGTTGTCTTTAAAGTGCTTCCAGGTAATTACGAAGTGAGCGCAGGGTTTTGTGATGATTGTCACAAAGTGAACAAGGTCTCATGGTTTGATGCTTATCTCATGTCCCCGGTTGACCTGGACTGTATAAGCACTGCTTGGTTTTTTATTATGCTACATTTAACCAACGCCCACTGGCCGATTCCCTTGTGTGCAGAGTCCACAGACAAAAACGTCCTTCTCTACTCTGTATGGTTCGTATCAATTCGTCACACTTCTGTTTGCCTTGGTTGAAGCCCGGCCATTTTCCAGCACCTCATGGAGCGATAGCTGCGTCCTCACACTACATATGCTGTTCCTTACCTGGATGGTGTTGTCATTCATAGTGATACCTCGGTGGATCATGTGCAGTGGTTGGTCACAGTCCCGGAGTCCATGAGGCAGGCAGGGCTGATGGCAAACCTAAAGAAGTGTGTGGTTGGAGGGAGGTACAGTATTTGGGTACTAGTGATGTGTCGGTCGTGAACGAAATGGCTCTTAGAGCCGGATCTTTGACGTGAACGATGCGAGCCGGCTCCTTATTGCGAGCTGTGATTGTTTTTGTTTCTCTCACCCTCTCTCGCACTTCTTTTCCGCTTCACTCCAGATGCGAGCCTTGTGCTTTGCACTGGGAAGAGGGGGGAGGGGCGGTAGTTACACTCGCAGTAGCACAGGAACAGAGTGGGAGGGAAAGAGCCAGGGACAACAACATCACATTAGAAAGGTATAGTAATCATCCACAACTATTTTCAGTTGCGGATGATAAAGGATTCAGAAAGTTTATTCATGCAGGTCCATATGACAGAGAACATGCATGTTCTTTTTGTTTTCATATTTTAATTTATATTTTATTGTGTTGTGGTTTGCAGTGTTTTGTGTTGTTTCACTTTAAATTTGTTTAAAAGGAAAAAGCTGAAAATTTAAATAGTTAAAAGGTGAAATGTGAATAGTTGGTTCTTGTATTATATGATATATTTATTACATTTTATGTGGAGTGAATAAATAAAAGTATATTTACTTTTAAATATAGGCCTTAAGCAGCCTAAGCAGCCTTTGCTTAGGCTGCTGCCCCCGCGACCCGGCCCCGGACAAAGCGGATGAGGATGGATGGATGGATGGATGGTATATTTACGGTGGCCCCTAGAGACAAAGCACGTACAAACTTCAAAACATGTACAAAACACAACAGAAGTGCTCCAGGATGCTGGGCGCAGTGTTGAGCTTTTGTTACCTAGTGGCCACACAAGCCAGCAAGTATCAACGACCGGGTTTGGTGTGTGGTAGTAACAGGTAAATGAACATTTTTTTTTAATTATTTGAATATATATGAGTGCTTGTGTATAAATACATAAACAATACACATATGCTTTCATGCTTTCAATTGTGCTTTAAGTGATCTAGGTAGCTCTGTTTTGGAAGTTCAGTTAATGCTAGAAATGTGTTTTGGAATTTGTACGTGTTTTGTCTCTAGAGTCCACCACATATATTTATATATAAACATATATTTAAAAAAAAAACACTTTTTTTTTTTTTACATTAGTAATTCCTTTTGTGTTGTTAGTAATAAATTAATTAAAGCAACAAAACAACCTGAAGAGCCGGTTCAGAGCCAAAAGAGCTGGTTCTCTAAAAAGAGCCGGAAATCCCATCACTATTGGGAGGTGGGCAGGTGCATCCACATATGGATAAAAAAAAAAAAACAGCCATTGCATCCTTCCCAGACAGGATATTTTTAATTTTAAATATATTGCAGAAATGGAAGAAAGCAGGCTTAAATATTTGCTTAATATTTCCATTGAAAAACAAGTCCTGGTCAAAATGACTCTAAGATTCCTCATAGTGTTACTGGAGGCCAAGGTATCACATCCAGAAGACGATGAAATCCTTATTTGTTGATAAAATTGTCACAGAGCTTCCCCCATCCATTACTAAAGATTCACATCAAACTTATCCCATTCTTGGTTGCTTTAATGAACATTTTTTGTTGTCACAGTTTGATACTGATGATTTCTTGTGAACACTCCTTGAGTATGAACCCAGTGACAGTACCTGGGCCGGTTGTAGACAGGCATATATGAGGGGGCAGACAGAAATGTAAAGGGGGCACCTGTTGGCAATGGAAGCAAGAACGGTGTGGGGGTTGGGTGGGGTGCTCTGGATTAGGGGCAGTGTTGTGGAGTAATGGAATACATGTACCGGCGTTACGTATTTAAAACACAAAATATGAGTAACTGTATTCCGTTCAGTCTGCTATTACACTCTTAAATCCTAGTACTTATTCCTGCATCTCGTAACTGATTTAATTTCTTTGCTTTTTCTTAGTTTAAGCTTATCGTTCTAATCATTTTTGCTGCTTCAGCAGTTTTAAGTTTTGTTTTGAGTTTTAGGGATTTATTTTTAGGTCTTTTTAATTTTGATTATCTCCTTGTGTTCTTTTCTTCATATTTGCTGTTTTGATTTGTTTAATTCATGTCTTTAAATGTGCATTTTTTTTTTTTATTGTATTTGCACCTGGATTAAGATGTGCTCACTAAATAAAGGTTTTCTTTCTTGACTTATTCCTGTTTCTTTCATGCTGTGTTCCACAGTCAGATGCAGGTGGCAGAAACAGAACTATCAGGTACTCCTGAGAGAACAGGGCGGAGTCTGGAGAGGTGAAGGTGACCACTATCAGAGTGGTCACTCAAGCTTTCACTGAAGCTTCAACGTGCCGGCTTACATCACCTTTTATATTGAGTCTGACTCAGTAAACATCTTAAAATTTTACACACAGACTCAGGTTTCATTTTCAAATCTATTGCATCATAACTGATGGAGGAATAAATACTCTTTTTTTTCACTTCAGTTTCCATCATGACTTTTAATTTCAAGGCTGCAAAGAAAATAACACTTAGGTCTGTGTTTTGATGTTTATATTGCTCAGTCAGTATTCATGGAGATGCTGACTAAATGCAGAAATATCAGCATGGAGCAATAATCAATGTTATGAGCATCATTCCAATATCCTATCAGCACCACGGACAGCAGCCACGATCACAGGTCCTCTCCTCACTAAAGATAAGAACAAGATCAACATTAACTCAGAGTAATGAAATTGGATAAGTATAGTTTAAGTGATTTTATTATTGTTTTGTGATTTTTATTATTTGATTTTACTTTTGCTTTGGAAAATCAATTTAACAAAATTTCCTGCAATTAACTTTGGCCTTGTAACCTTGTTTTTGAAACAGTAAAGAAAAAAGCATGTGAGAGGTTGATCGCGCAGAGAATCGCTGAGCTTATGTGAGTGCGTGTGTAAAAGCAGCAGGATTTATATTTGACTACGATGACCTGGATGACTGAGAACCTTCACAGACAGATATATATTTTAGTTCTGCTGAGCCAAATAAGACAGGTCAGGGTGAAGAAGTGACAGCCAAAGAAAAGCTTACCACAAAACGGAGAAGTTATGACAAATCAGACTATAAGGCAAAAAGAAAGTGCAGCTTTATGGTTTCATGGACAAAATAATTTCTGTGGCTGCAATATGACGAGCTAAATAACCAGGGCTGCACATAAGTGGTCCGCAGGTACGCATTCGCTGTCAAAATAAAAAACACGCACAAGGGTTAGGGTTAAATTTAAAAACTGTACTTTTGAGTTAAAATATATATTTATAATTTTAATAAATTACAAATTAAAAAGGCATGAACATTTTTTTGTATCGAAAAAATATCGAACCATGACACCAAAGTATCGAACCGAACCGTGAATTTTGTGTATCGTTGCACCCCTAGTATATATATATGTATATATATATGTACTGTATGTATACAACACCCAGCACGCCCCTGCGGGCGGTTTATCCTTCAAGCTCGGGTCCTCTACCAGAGGCTTGGGAGCTTGAGGGTCCTGCGCAGTATCTTAGCTGTTCCCAGGACTGCGCTCTTCTGGACAGAGATCTCCGATGTTGTTCCCGGGATCTGCTGGAGCCACTCGCCTAGCTTGGGAGTCACCGCACCTAGTGCTCTTATTGGTGACTAATCCAAGCTTTAGATCACTTCCACTTTGCCACTCTGTTAAGCTCATTGCAACATCACCAGTCTAGTGCAACTATCATTCTGCCTGTAGCAGCAATATCGCCCAGCATGTGCACAGTGTGACACACCCTGGTTGAGACGAGTGTATGATAGTCTTGGTCTTTCGAATCATACATCAGTGCAGTGACTCAAAGCATCACAGGTTATACAAAAGATGATGTTGTAACAGCTTGTAAAGATGAATTTCCCCAAAAAGAGTGTCTGTGACTTCTTTGCCTCCTGTTTTTACTTCTACTCCTGTACAAGGGCTCATGCTGAGGTGGCAACACTTATCGTGCTGAAGACAACTTTAGACTTTGAGGATTGGAGCTGAAGAGGTGTTTGGTAGGTGTAGTGTTAGGAAGAGGAATGTGGAAGGACATTTTTGGATTTTGCCAGAAGAAGAGGAGGGAACATAGGGTGACCACCTGAAAGAGACAGGAGACTGTAAAGTGGTGTCAGTGGCCCTTTTGAGTTCATCTGTTACCTGTTAAACAAAACGAATATACTAACATATGCCAGTGAATACCATTATCCCTAATGCATCTGCATACATTTTTTTGCAGATCCATGGCACTAGTGCAATTTAAATTGGCTGAAGTTGCTGTCTCATGTTAGCTGTAGTGATGAAGGACATTAAAAAATCCATCAGTGGTAATAAAGTGAGTCAGCGCTAAAATAAGAAGTGTAGCAATAGCTGATCAGAAAATGACTCATCTCTAGTGGAAATATATTCTGACAGTTTAACAGTGAAGACAAAGAGGAAATAAGTCAGTGTGCAGTGTGATGTCACTGTATATTTCCTGATCTACAGTCATACCATCACTCTGAGAACGGACGAAGCAGCTTTAGAACTTTTTCACAGAAAGCTGCAGAACCAGAGGTGAGTCCTGATAGTTTCTCATTCTCACATCTTTAATACTTCTACTGCTAGGAAAAAAAATAGATGTTTTTTAACCCATCCTCACTTAAAGGACAAAAATAATCAGCCTGCTTCTGCCAGTGTTCAGGAAACTAATGTGAATATATGATTACCAATGTTCTTTTCACTAAGGCTGAGGTGTCCTGGTGCCAAGTGCACTGATGAACAACCTTACCTTAAATATGTTGATAACGTTTGAGAACATTCATTATGATCCATGGCACTAATTTTACTGGTTTCATCTCTCAGTGGAACTTAACTTGAATGGTCTGCACCTACTGTCTCAAGCAAACCAGCATATAGAGAGAATATAGAAAGAAACAGTCTGTTACCACCTGTTATATTCCTACAGTGCAAAAACAGCTCTCTTGGCGATCGTGGCTCAAGAGTTGGGAGTTCGCCTTGTAATCAGAAGGTTGCCGGTTCGAGCCCCGGCTTGGACAGTCTCGGTCGTTGTGTCCTTGGGCAAGACACTTCACCCGTTGCCTACTGGTGGTGGTCAGAGGGCCCGGTGGCGCCAGTGTCCGGCAGCCTCGCCTCTGTCAGTGCGCCCCAGGGTGGCTGTGGCTACAATGTAGCTTGCCATCACCAGTGTGTGAATGGGTGGATGCCTGAATGTATAAAGCACTTTGGGGTCTTTAGGGACTAGTAAAGCGCTATACAAATACAGGTGATTTACCATTTAAAATAAAGCAAATAGTCTTAAATCTTACAAAATCATCTTGTTTTGAGAAAATACAATCTGCCAATGGGGGTAAGCAAAAGTTGCTTGGCTAACAACAAGACAATTTTGTCTGATTTAAGAATATTTGGTTTATTTCAAGCAGAGCTGTTTTTGAAGTGTAGTGTGTAACCTGTAAATAAAGTTCAATGTGAGCTGCAATATCTTATTAAGAAAATTTTTTATATATATTCCTAGAATGAGCTTAATTTTCTTGTGCAAAAACCTTCTTGTTAAGAACCTGTTTTCTTTTTAGACAAAAAATTAAAGAAATGTCCATAAACAAGGTTTTTTTTAACTGTCTTGAAAATATAAATATATATATATATATATATATATATATATATATATATATATATATATATATATATATATATATATATTTTGCAGTTTATTCCTGTTGTTGTCTCTGATTCATTATTCGTACTTGGAGGGAATGACATCCCTGAAGTTTTGTTAGGAAATAACTAATACAACTATGCTTTCTTATCAAGACTGGGACATGCTGGTATGAAACGGAGCCAATACGCAGGGGTCAGTTAACATAAGGAATCAATAATGCAAAATAAACAGACCTGCCCCGATATGAAGAGCTTTTAAAGCCAAAGTCATTTTATTTATATAGCGCATTTTGTTACATGTAAACTTAATGTGCTTGTCAAAAGAAACAAAAACATACGAAACAATATGACTTCACATTTCTTTAAGGCAATGAAAACAGCAAAGTAAAACATATAAATATATATATCTATATATAAACTTTATACAATAAGTGGATAAATTTGTGTTTGGTTGACTATTTCTTTGTTGTAACAGTGCTTCTTGGCAATGAATCCAACATTTATTTAACGCAACAAACCAAGAGACTGTGGAGGTGAATCATTTCAAAAATGAACTGGATTTATTTTCAGTGCCAGATCCATGGTTGCCCCCAAAAACATGACATCATCTTTGAACCAGACCTATGACGATGACGATACATCCATGAACCCTTACTTTATGGTGGTCTACAGTCTGGTGTTCCTCGTAAGTTTCAAATTATCCAATTGTGCTCTGTTAGAAATTGGTTTATGTGCCGGTGTATGCACCAATCCTTTTCTTTTCCTTCCACTCTGTTTATTTTCAGGTGGGTTTACTCCTCAATGGCTTTACATTGAAGGTCTATCTTTGTCGAGATTGGCCTGAGGTATCCAACAGCTTGATGGTCTACTTGAAGAACCTGACAGCTGCTGACTTCCTGCTCTGCCTCTGTCTGCCACTCCGCATTACCTACTATGCCAGCAGCTCTCCCATCATTCGTAGGCTTTACTGCAGCTTTGGAGCTTCTGCCTTCTTCATCAACATGTGTGCCAGTATATTATTCATGGGGTACATCGCTGCCAACAGGTAAGGAACCTTTATTATTTAAGGCTGTAGTTACCGATAATGTAAAAACTAGATTAAGTGGTTAACCACTACCCTGTGCTCCTGACAAAAGCATGAATGTATCCTTTTGACTTAACTGACTTCTTCAGATTAGGCACCTTTAGTGAAGTTGTATTCTGCCTATTTCTCGTCTCTCTCCAGGTATCTAAGGATCATCCATCCATCAGGAACTCACATGCTGCAGACACTGCAGACTGCACGAATCATCTCTGTCATCACCTGGGTTTTTCTCCTGGCTCCAACAATTGTATATATCATAATTTTTTTCAGTTCCCAGAAACCTCTGACCTTTAATCCTAGCCGCTGCGTTCACCTGTTTAGTCCATCAGTCAGCCTGTTGTTCAGAATTATCAACACCTTCTCTGCCTTCATCTTCCTCTTAGTCTTCATATCCATGGTCTTCTTCTACTACAGCATCTCCCGCAGGTTGCTGGAGGCACAGCAGAAGCAGCTGGCCTCCTCTGGCTCTGAGAAGCTGGTGAAGTCTCGCAGAAACATGTTGGTGCTGGTCAGCATCTTCTGTGTTTGCTTTGTCCCATTTTACCTGGTTCGTCTTCCCTTTACGTTTCTGTGGAGCGATGACTCAGTAGGTCCAGTATTGTTCTACCTGAAGGAGGTGACCACCATGGTGTCAGTTTTCAACATCTGCCTCGACCCTCTTGTTTACTTTTTCCTCAGTAAGACTTTTTGGGACAAGGTGAGAAAGGCATCCTGGAGAGCCAAATATCCGACTAGAAACGAGGAGAATGAGAGCAGGAGGGACAAGCTGGACATCATTACATGAGAACCAGTGACTTCAACCAGTTAGTTGTGAAAATGTACATTTTAGATTTCAATTTTGTTTTACAAGTTGATAAAACCAGTGTCATGGACCTTTATCCTCGCAAACCACAAGTCAGAAATCAAAACAGAGCTAAAATCAACACAGAAACATTTCCACAGAGACGCATCAGTGTTTATGTTTCTAGTTTTCAGGAATGAGCTCAAAGGCTGATTTAGTATGAACTGAACCATTCTGTGGTCAAATTCAAATGTTGTTCATATGGTTCTGGCTCTTTGGCTCACATGACCAATGGATGCCCTTTTTAACTGTATTTTAGATATACGATCTTGGATGGCAGAAAACTTTTTACAGCTTAACCAGGACAAGACTGAAGTTTTAATCGTCGGTCCCGAGGCTCAGAGAGAGAAACTCTTGTCTAAATTAGAGGCATTTTCACTATGTCCTTCGCTACAAGTGAAAAACCTGGGTGTTATTTTTGACTCTGAGCTTGGTTTTATCCCACATGTTAAAAACATGTAACCAAAATTGGATTTTATCATCTAAAAAATATAGCCAGAGTCCGCCCAATTCTCTCTCGGGCCAACACGGAGATGCTGATGCATGCTTTTATTACCAGTCGCATTGATTACTGTAATGCCCTGCTCTCTGGTCTTCCTAAGAAGAATATTTCAACTTTACAACTTTTGCAAAACTCAGCAGCTCGTGTGCTGACGAAGACCAGAGGGCGGGCCCACATTACACCGGTTTTAGAATCGCTGCACTGGCTCCCCGTGTGTTTCAGGATCGATTTTAAAGTTCTTTTATTGGTTTTTAAATGTCTTAATGGTCTTGGGCCTTCTTATCTCTCAGATCTGCTTTTACCATACGAACCCTCGCGGACCCTGAGGTCCTCTGGTACTGGCCTTTTGATTGTCCCTAAAGTCAGGACACATACTCACGGAGAGGCAGCTTTTCAGTGGTATGGTCCTCATCTGTGGAACAGCCTGCCGGAGGAGCTCAGGGCCGCAGAGAACGTACATGTTTTTAAGAACAGGCTCAAGACCCACCTTTTTAATTTAGCTTTTACTTAGCGTTTATTTATTTTATGCTTATTTATTCTATCCTGTTATTCTATTATTAATTTAGGCTTTACCTAATATTTATTGATTTTATTCTTATTCATTTTTTAACCTTCTTACTCTATTTATATTTATATTGTATCCCGTTCTTATTTATTTTATCATTTTACCCTGTATATATCCTATTGTGTCATATCTCCAGTGTTTCCTCGGAGGGCGCTCTCTGCACCGGGGCTGTGATCGACCATGGCTGCTGGGTCTCTGGGGGTCCTCTCAGCCTGGCTGGGGGGCTCCTTGGCCTCCCTCCTGCTGTGTGCCCAGCCTGGAGGCTGCGGTCTGTTACCGGCTCCCGGTGCAGACGGCTCCCTGTTATAGTGTTTCCTCACTTGGCTCATGCGAACCCAGCCCAATTTTTACTCTTTAAGTGTGTGCGTGTGTGTATGTGTGTGGGGGGGTGGGGGATATGTGTGTATTCACATCATTTATGTTAATGAGAGTGAGTGAGTTGGAGGGTGGGGTGGGCTGCTTTTAACTATGTAAAGCACTTTGTGCTACATTTTTTGTATGAAAAGTGCTTTATAAATAAACACTGATTGATTGATGATTTAATGATTTAATATTTTTAGATTTAGATACAATTTAGTATTGCATTTTACATTGCTTAGTATGTTTGCGAATTTCTAGTTTATGTGCTTTTGTTTATTAGGTTACCTTTGTGCCTTTGTCTTCATCTATGTGTCCTTCGCTCCCTCTCTATCTGTGTGTCTTCTTTGCCCTTCAGCTCTTAGTCGTGTCCTGTCTTTCTGTCTCCCTCTTTTGTTACCATGCTTCCCCTCCTTGTGTTTCATTCCTCTTCTCCCCTCTATGTCATGTGAATCCATGTCTGTTTCTTCAACGAACCCAGTGTCAAGCTGTGTGTCTTAGTCTGCGGCTCAGTGTGTTTCCTGTTTTATTTTGCACCCTGTGCTCAGCGGGTTCAGTTTTGCTTCCCTCTGTCTAGTCTACTGCTTGTGTTCCCCATCTGTTTCCATTTCCCTCCCTTCCCCCAATTTCAATGTAAAGAGGAACTTTTATCCTGTTCAGCAGTAATTTGTACAGTTCATAATGAAAATTAAACAAAAGACAATGACCGAATTCCTTTTGCTTATAAATAAATAAAACAAAAAAAACATTTATAACCCATTTTCCTACTTTAGAGTTTTTCCACAAATATGTAAAAGGTGTGTTATGTAATGTAAAAATAAGTGTGTGCTTCATTTTTTTTTTTGGCTTAACCCTCTGGGGTCCAGGGTATAATTGGCCGTTTTTGACTACTTTTGATTTTACGTCTATATTTCACTTTTAAAATATCTTTTTCTTGCCTTGTTTGGTATCATTATTTTCAGCACAACCTCAAATATCTGAAATGAGAGTTATTTTTTCATTTTGGTTTACTATATTTGCACAGGTGATCTAAATTCAGACAAAAAATTTAATATCCGAGTAGAAAAAGTTATATTTTTTACTGTAAAACCCACAAACATGTTTAACGAATCATTTTCATAACTTGAAATGCAAATAGAAATTGTACATTTCTAAAAATTATGCACAAGTTTTGCAAACAACAAAGTTATATGGTACTATTTACCTAAAAATGCAGCCAAGGCCTCGGGGGTTTTTTATGTAACCATTTAAATCTATTTACAGAACAATCAGGTGTGCTGCATCAAATAAGAAGGCACACAAATTATCTGTGCCAGTCCAAAACATGTAGTTTGTGTTCAGTATAAGACAGAGGAGAACACCACAGGCCTAAACCCTGCAGGTCTGACAACAGGAGGTGCATCAGTCCAGTTTTCCATGTGGGAACAGCGTTTACACTGGAATCTGCCTTTGACGGCTTTTTTAGAGCAAATGTGAAATTCAGCCGTCTAACTGACACACAATACAAAACAATAACTACACAACATACTAACTACAGCCTCCAAACACGCTAAACGTCACTAATGTCTCACATATGAAAACTCGCTCTCTCTCTCTGTCTTTCTCTCGCCCGCTTTCCGTTGCGGGTGTCACTCCTAAAAACTTCCCTGTAATGATATCCACCATTACAGATATCTCCACCATTTGACCTTAGAACTGAAGAAGCTTCTCGGATGAGAGGTGAAACGTCTTCAAGTAACTTAAAGAAGTCCAGACGCTTTTCTTTGCAAGCTCCTTTGACTACGATGACCTGGATGACTGAGAACCTTCACAGACATATTCCCTGGAATACACTCTCACAGTCTGTTTTTAAAACCTAAAGAGAATTATGGATTTGATCAACTGGTCTCTGAATGCTATTGACACCCTTTTCTCAATGAGAAGTCTGGGCTTGGGAGAGCCCGAGTGCCCTGGAGGGACTTTCCCTGCCGGATACACGATGGACGGGTGGCAGAAACAGAGGATCGTGTGCCTTGCGGGACTGTCGATCGAGGACGCTGAAGATATCTACCTATTCAGAACCATGATAACAGGGTTCTTGCTGATCTGAGCTGGCTTGGCCCAGGCTTATCGGAGAATTAAGACAGCGGAACCGGCTGTTCAAACCCCCCCACCCCCCAAGGCTGCCTGCAAATCTCTTTTTTCTTTTACTACATCTTATTAATATTTTGCTCTTACTATTTTTTCTATTTATTTTTTATTATTTTTATTTTATTTTCAAATGAAAACCTGAAACCTAGTAAAGTAACTGAGTCAAAGTTCAAAGAATAAGTGTAGCAAACACATATCTATCTCGGAAATAACTTGTGACAGTTTAACATTGACGAGAAACAGGAAATACGTCAATGGGGAGAGCAACAGTGTGGTCATTGTTTATTTCCTGATCTACAGTGATACCATCACACCACGAGAACGACTAAAGCAACTTTTCCTTCTCACAAAAAGCTACAAAATCAGAGGTGAGTCTTGTTCATTTTTCATCCTCAAATCTTTTGTAATTCTCGTGATACAACAGACACTGAATAAAACCACTTTTAACCAGTCTTGACTGAAAGGACAAAATATTAAGGTGGATTCTGTGAGTGAACATTAAGTTAATCTGAATACATGCTGACAGATGTCTTACTGGCTGAGGCCCATGGTGTCCTGGCATCAGGTGAACTGATGAAAAACCTTGTGCTCAAACATGATGATATATTAGAAAATATACTGTGATTAGCACATCATTATATTCAGAAAATATTATCAGGAAGGCGTCAAATACCTTTTTCTAAGCATTATATTCAGCAGCAAGACTGTACGGTGCATTACATAGAAAACATCATTAGACAACTTTTGTTGTGAAATTAATTTAATTGAACTCAACAAAACACTCAGTAGGTTATTCAAAATTGCATCTACATAGCTTTTCAAAGCATACAACCTGTTTATCAGAACTAATCAGCAAGCTATGTGTGACTTTTCTGTGCGCCAATGTCAGTGATAGCAAACAGGAAATGCATCAGAGTTCATAGTAGCGCTGCAGTCACAGTGTGTTTTCTGATTTAAATTGATACCATAAAACCACAAAGACATAACGACTGAAGACACTTTTCATGCTCTCAGAAAAGTACAGAGAGATACTTCAAATACAGGTGAGTCCAGCTGGTTTCTCAGATTTACAGAAAAACACGCAAACTGACTGTGTGTGTTGTAACACATCCCGCATGATGTCACTCAGCAATCAAATCATTTTATTCAGAGCAACTGTGAGAGGAGACAAGATGTAGAAGTCCAAATTATTAATTCAGAAAAATATGGAGAAATAAAAAGTTAAAGATTGTTTGCAATGTAGAATATAGTGAAGGAGGACCGCATGCAGGGGTTAACACTGCACAAAAAGAAGGTTCTGGGTTCAAATCCAGTCTCATGTATTCATCAGGGGTAGGCAACCTTTCTGATGACGAGTGCCATTTAAAATTTCCTCAGAAGTCAATGTGCCATATGACTGCATTAGCAATAAATTTTCTTTGTCCTGGTCATTGTGTTCTTAGGCAAGACACTTTACCCTACCGCCTGCTGGTGCTGGCCAGAGGGGCCGATGGCGCGATATGGCAGCCTCGCTTCTGTCAGTCTGTGGCTACAACTGCAGCTTGCCTCCACCAGTGTGTGAATGTGAGAGTGAATGAATAGTGTATTTGTAAAGCGCTTTGAGTGCCTTGAAAAGCGCTATATAAATGCAATCCATTATTATTATTATTATTAAATTTAATAACGCTCTATGTTAACAGTTACACACTATATAGAACCACTTCATAGAATTATATTTGTTCGCAGATGTTGGCAGCTATCTGCGAATAGTTATCAGCTATTTTGAAACAAAAAAAAAGACACTTTTTATCCATAACAAGAACTCCATAAGTGCAAATGGATTGTACAACAGAAAATACAAATGCTATTTATGGTCTCCTCACAACAATGATAAGAAAAATAAACTAGGCCAATATGGCATGTCTGTTAATACAGAGACACACATGCTAATATGATCTCTGGTCTCCCACTCAGAGACCCAGGTCTCCGAGTGTCCAGCATTCAGACGGCTACCTGAGGACACTCATGTGAGAGAAAATCTGCTCACACAGATATTTAGAGCCAAATCCTGTCAATAAGCCCTCTGCAATGTTCTGAAGACAGTTAAACTTGTCAGGTAGTGATGTCCAGCAGGTGAAAATGCAGCTCCATGAACACACACAGCTGTGGATTCCAGCTGCTTCGACGTTACATTAACTGGTATTAACTCAGCCAGTTAATGTGAGACAAATCCAGCTGCTTATTAAAGATCTCTGGTTTGATCAGAAAATAAAACATTGGTCCATACACCTGAAAGTCCCAAAAATACATTGTGTCTCGAGTCTACGGATGTATCCGTGTATCTCCATGGTGCTGATGCTGTGCTGAGCGGAAAGCTCCTGAAGCTTTTGAAGTGTCGGAATGTGGAAAGCTAATAACGTCCCTCTTACCAGTAGGCTAAGTTATTTTTAGCCAATTATAAGTTGAATCTGGTAGTTGGGGTTGTTAACTAAGATACTGTCATTAAGAAGCGGCACAACTAATGTGTCTATGCGAGCTAATTTGCAATGTGCACCGCTGGCGCGGCCATTTACTTTTTAATGCACCCTCTCAGATTAATTCACTGCGTGTTGTGCCCAGGGCTGGACTGGGACACAAAATCGGCCCGGGCAATCGGACCGGCCCACCAGGTATTACAGCCATAGAGCCTTTGAATGAAAACAGATGCTGTTGTGACAGTGATGTACAGTCTTGTTGTTATATGTATGTTTTCTATACATTTTTTGTCAGATAAAACCTTTGGTTGTAATATTCAGATAATTATTTAATAAAAGCAAGATATTTTAAATGAGAATAAGAAAGTATTTCTTTGTGCCCCCCTCTCCCTGTTAATGCCCCACCTTCCCCCCTTGGCTAAACTTTGCTAGACACGCCCCTGCACAGTTACCAGCTGTCAGCTACATAGAAAAGGATCCTGGTGTTATTTGTCTCTCAGAAAAAGTTCATAACTTCCCTTCAACTCATTCATGTCACCTAAAAGGTAAACCTGTTTCTCCATCACCTGTTCAGCTCTGATGATTCAGTAAGGACGTCTCCTGGTTTCATCTTCATGTTTCCTTCTCACCAGATAACCAAACCGATATCATGACCAGCAGCTTTTACAGCTGTGGCTCCAGCAAACATCAACTGATACTAGAAAGTAATATTAAATAAATTCTTACAATGATCCTGATGATCCTCTAATCGCCTGAGCCAAGGTGTGGGTCCCGATCAGCCAGAGTTTCGGGTGAGTTCATTGTGAAACCTGGCCCCACCTTATCATGTAAATTCCTGAGGTCAGATGGCCCAGGATGTGAGTGGGCTCTCTGTCCAAAATGTGAACATTGGCATCCTCGAAAGAGTGTCCTTTATCCTTAAGATGCAGATGGACTGCTGAGTCTTGTCCTGTGGAGGTGGCTCTTCTGTGTTGTGCCATGCGCTTGTGAAGTGGCTGTTTGGTCTCTCCAATGTAGAGGTCTGGGCATTCCTCGCTGCACTGTACAGCATACACCACATTGTTAAGTCTGTGTTTTGGCGTTTTGTCTTTCGGGTGAACCAGTTTCTGTCTGAGCGTTTTGCTGGGTCTGAAATGCACCGGGATGTCATGCTTGGAGAAAACTCTCCTGAGTTTTTCTGATACACCGGCTACATAGGGGATGACAATGTTGTTGCGTCTGTCCTTCTTATCCTCCCTCGCTGTTGTCTGGTCTTCTTTTCTGTGCCTCTTTGCTGACTTTAAGAACGCCCATTTAGGATAGCCGCACGTTTTGAGTGCTTCCTTTACATGTGTGTGTTCCTTCTGTTTTCCTTCAGGCTTAGAGGGAACATCCCTCTAAGCCTGAAGGAAAAAAGAAGGAACATGTAGGTGGAAAAATGCACCACTTAGACCAATCAAAAAATGATATGGCAACATGACATTTGGTTGTTTAGGAAAAGGGGGACATTTTAGGAGTGATGGAGAAAGAGAGTGAGAGAGAGAAAGAGCGAGTTTTGAGATATGAGAGATTTGTGACATTTAGCGTGTTTGGGGTGTGTAGTTAATGTGTTGTCTTGTTTAGTTAGTGTGTAGTGTTGTGGGTAGTTTTGTGTTGTGTGTCAGAACAATGAGGCAACTGCTGTCTCCAGGTAGAAACAGGAGTGATACACCTGCTGCTGTCAGACCTGCAGGTATCAGGCTGTGATGTTCTCCTTTACGTTCTCCTAAAATAGTTTGAAATGGTTATTTAAAAAGGGGTAAAAGGTAAATGGATGCAAATAACTTTGTTGTTTGCAAAACTTGTGCATAGGATTTTAAAATCGACAATTTATTTTTGCATTTAAAGTTTTGAAATATGATTTATTAAACATGTTTGTGGTTGTTACAGTAAAATTGTAACTTTTTTTGTTTTTTGTTTTTTGTCTGATTTTAGATCAATTGTGTTAATACAGTATGTCAAAATGAAAACATAACTGTAAATTCAGACACGTGAGGTTGTGCTGAAATGAATGATACCAAACAAGGCAAAGTAAATAGTTTTTAAAGGTGAAATATGGAGGGAAAATCAAAAGTAGTTAAAAAATGGCCAATTATACCCTGGGCCCGAGAGGGTTAAACATTTTTTTTAAAGTAATGCAATAGTTACTTTCCATCCATCCATCCATCCATCCATCGTCATCCGCTTTGTCCGGGGCCGGGTCGCGGGGGCAGCAGCCTAAGCAAAGAGGCCCAGACCTCCCTCTCCCCAGCCACCTCCTCCAGCTTATCCGGGGGAACACCAAGGCGTTCCCAGGCCAGCCGAGATATATAATCTCTCCAGCGTGTCCTGGGTCTGCCCCAGGGCCTCCTCCCAGTGGGACATGCCTGGAACACCTCACCCAGGAGGCGCCCAGGGGGCATCCTTGTCAGATGCCCGAACCACCTCAGCTGGCTCCTTTCGATGTGGAGCAGCAGCTGCTCTACTCTGAGCCCCTCCCGGATGGCCGAACTTCTCACCCTATCTCTAAGGGAGAGGCCAGCCACCCTTCGGAGGAAGCTCATTTCTGCCGCTTGTATCCGCGATCTCGTTCTTTCGGTCAGTCTTGGCAGCCGGGGGTCAGTCCGCCAGGGCCTCCGCTCCTGGCCGCCACCCGGCACACAATGCACCCGACCCCTATGGCGCCTCCTGCGGGTGGTGGGCCTGCGGGAGGATGGGCCCATGTCTCCTCTTCGGGCTGTGCCCGGCCGGATCCCATGGACTAAGGCCCGGCCACCAGACGCTCGCCCTCGGGCACCCTCCCCGGGCCTGGCTCCAGGGCGAGGCCCCGGTAACCCTATCCCGGGCAGGGTAAACTGTTCCCTCGGTGTCCTTTTCATAAGGGTCTTATGAATCGCTCTTTGTCTGGTCCCTCACCCAGGGTCAGTTACTTTCCAAGTAATTACTTTTAGAATCTTGTAACTCAGTTATAATGAATTACTTTTTAAAAGTAACTTGCCCAACACTGATCATGAGTGACTCCAAGGTTTCTTACTGGGGGTCAAAATTACTGTCTCAAAGACACATGTAGTTGATCTCAACACAATGTTTAAAATTGGTTTGACTTTGATTTATCTCGAACTAAGGGACCATGAAGGTTGATCCTTTCAAAGATTAAACTAGCATTTATAAACAGTTTGTTGCAAAGAGGTAGATCTCTGAAGTAGGTTTATTTTTCAGATCTGGAAGCATGGTTGACCCAAAATATGAGACTTCACCTTCCAACCAGACCTGTGATGCTGTCGACACATCTGCCAGCACTTTCTTTATGGTGGTCTACAGTCTGCTGTTTGTGGTAAGTGTCAAATCTTCAGACTGTGCTCTGTTATACACTGGTTGAAGTTTTCATAAACTGTTCATGTTGAGTCTGAAGGTGCATGTACCAAAGTCTTCTTTCCATCATCTCTGTGTCATGTTCAGGTGGGTCTACCTCTCAATGGCTTCGTCATAAAGTTCTACTGTTGTCAAGCTCAGCAGCAGGCATCGAGCAGCTTGAAGGTCTTCCTGAAAAACCTGACAGCTGCCGACTTTCTGCTCTGTCTCTCTCTGCCACTGCGCATCGGCCACTATAATAGCGGATCTATAATAATTTGGCAGCTCTACTGCAGCTTTGGAGCCTCTGCCTTCTACCTCAACATGTGTGCCAGCATCATATTCATGGGGTACATCGCTGCCAACAGGTAAGAAACTTTTACTGATTTCAGACTGCAGTTCATGATGGTGTTGTTGACTGCAAACCATGCACTCCTGATGAAAGCATGAATGATTTCTGAAGGTGTGACAGCACTGTGACTGATCAGTGAAGTTGTCTACTCCCCTCCTTCCTCTTCTTTCTCAGGTATCTGAAGATTGTTCATCCTTCACGAACTCGTGTCCTGCAGACAGTACGGACTGCCCGCATCATCTCGATGATCACCTGGACTTTTCTTGTGACTACAGGAATTATTTTCATTATCCTGTTTTTCATCACTCATAAATCTCTGCCTTCTAGTATCAGCCGCTGTGTTCTCATCTTTAGTCCACTGGTCACTGTGTCCTTCAAAATCATTCAGGCTTTGTGTGTCGTTACTTTCCTCGTGGTCTTCATATCCTTGGTCTTCTTCTACTACAGCACCTCCCGCAAGGTGTTGCAGGCACAGCAGAGGCAGCTGGCCTCCTCTGGCTCCGAGAAGCTCTTGAAGTCTCGCAGGAACATGTTGGTGCTGGTCAGCATCTTCTGTGTTTGTTTTGTCCCGTTTTACCTGGTTCGACTACCCTCAGTTTTTCTGTGGAGCAGCTGCTCTGTAGGTCCAGTGTTGTACTACCTGCAGGAGGTGACCACCATGGTTGCAACTTTCAATGTCTGTCTGGATCCTCTTGTTTACTTTTTCCTCTGTAAGACTTTTCATGCTCAGGTGAGAATGGCATTCAGGGGGACCAACATCCAACAAGCAAATGAGGAGAGTGAGTAGCAGCTGGACATTAAGGAGGATAGATAAGATGGCGGTGAACATCATATGATTAAAGATCAACTTGACTGGATAGCCCTAGTATGAAGATTTGACATCCAGTGAGGGTCCTGATTTGTCTTCTGTGAGATGAGCAGTTTAGAAGATTATCTCTAAGAGGTTCTAAGTCCAACCTGTGAATTGATTTGGGATTTTTTGTCTTTTTCATCTGCTCATTGTTGCTGTGTTAGATGGTTAATTTTAAGAATAATTCCTTTATGAAGTGAGAAACACAGAGTAAAAAGTTCCAGGCATCTCCAAAAACAGAGCACTTTTGCAAATGTAAGATAAGATAAGATAAGAGATAAGGTAAGAGATAAGATAAGATAAGATAAGATAAGATGCACAGTGAAGTGAAGAGGCACTACAGCTTAGTTGTTCCCCCCTCCTTTATCCACCTGTTTCCCCTCCCTCTCCCCTCCAGAGAGGAGTTAAACAGTTTGATGGCGTGTGGGACAAAGGAGTTTTTAAGTCTGTTAGTTCTTGTCTTAGGGAGAAGCAACCTTTCACTGAACAGACTCTTCTGGTTGTTTATGGCCGTGTGCAGAGGATGCCCAGCATTGTTCATAATATGTGATGTCTTGATAAATCGAGCAGATAATTGAAGTTTACACAGCACCATTTTCGCATGAAAACATCTTAAAAGTTTATTTTGTGACCCAGAAAGAGTAATATTTCAAACTCCGCCACTGCCTTGTTTGGGTTTTGGACGAAATGCATTCTGGGATATTCCATTTCGTCATTTCGAGCTGATTGGAGACCAAAACAGCCAATCAGATTTTTTCGCATTCAATTCTGTGATTGGCTGGTTTTGTGGCACAAATATAACGGTGTACAGAAAGAGTTGAGCTCTTTGGGGGGAAACTCCCACAGGGTGTTAATCTGGGACTCGCCACCATTTGACACTTAGAACTGAAGAAGCTTCTCGGATGAGAGGTGAAACGTCTTAAAGCAACTTAAAGAAGTCCAGACACTTTTCTTTCCAAGCTCCTTGATCTACGATGACCTGGATGACTGAGAACCTTCACAGACTCATGCTGTGTCGATTTCTTCTGTTGTGCTCCCTAAAATCGCCATCCGTAGTTTCCCAGTGTTTTGTTATTAGTTTCCAGTTTCTAGATTTTGGTTCAGTTTTGTAACTGCTTTTTGTGTAATCTGTGCAATAAAACAGCCTCCTTCAGTTCATCCACGTGTTTTGAGTTGTGCATTTAGGTCTTTCCTCCTGCCTGCCTGTTTCATGAAATAAAATAAACACCTCCGTCAAAAAGAGGCTCAAAGAGAAAATAAGTGAGCGTCTCTATTTGTGTCTCAAAGTGATAACAGTATCTTATCTTCAGTGAGTGTTTTGCAGTTTCTACTTTGTGGTTTCTAGCCACAGCTCATCTTTCTACATAAATACTGAGGGGGAAGTACTGAAATAGCAATCAGGTGATGACGAAGACTTAAAGGGGACTGCTGTATCTTCTTTCCAACCTTCTATTTTAGACTCAGATGTGTAGGTTAAATATTTGTTTTGACAATAGAAATGACAGCCATTTGCTGTTTAGTTAGCTCAATAAAATCAGTGGACAGCACCGAGAGATACAACTGAAAAGAAACAACAAGTTATGCAACATGCCTTAATTCGTATGTTACAGCACACAGTGAAAGTGTGTAGTGATTAGAGACTGTGTAGTGACTTTGAGGAAACAGATCATACAAAACAAACTTCATTGGTGATAAGATCTTTACCACTAATAGTAACTGTTAATGGAAGCTGTATTTATTTTAACAGTGTGTAAAGTGCAGAAGAAAATCCATCCATCCATCTTCATCCGCTTTATCCGAGGCCGGGTCGCGGGGGCAGCAGCCTAAGCAAAGAGGCCCAGACCTCCCTCTCCCCAGCCACCTCCTCCAGCTTATCTGGGGGAACACCAAGGCGTTCCCAGGCCAGCCGAGAGACATAATCTCTCCAGCGTGTCCTGGGTTAGAAATCCTGTCCATAAAAATTATGAACAGAACCGGAGACAAAGGGCAGCCCTGGCGGAGCCCATCACCCACCGGGAACGAGTCCGACTTTGCGAACCAAGCTCTTACAACGGTTGTATAGGGATTTAATGGCCTGTAGCAATGGGCCAGACACCCCATACTCCCGCAACACCTCCCACAGGATACCCCGAGGGACACGGTCGAATGCCTTCTCCAAGTCCACAAAACACATGTAGACTGGTTGGGCAAACTCCCATGCACCCTCAAGTATTCTCGAGAGGATTAAGAGCTGGTCCAGTGTTCCGCGACCAGGACGAAAACCGCATTGTTCCTCCTGTATCCGAGGTTCGACTAGCGGACGAACTCTCCTTTCCAGCACCCTGGCATAGACTTTCCCAGGGAGGCTGAGGAGTGTGATCCCCCTGTAGTTGGAACACACCCTCCGGTCCCCTTTCTTAAAGATGGGGACCACCACCCCGGTCTGCCAGTCCACAGTTACTGCCCCTGATCTCCACGCAACATTGCAGAGGCGTGTCAACCAGGACAGCCCTACAACGTCCAGAGCCTTCAGGAACTCGGGGCGGACCTCATCAACACCAGGGGCTCTGCCACCAAGGAGTTGTTTAACTGCCTCAGTGACCTCGCCCCCGGAAATTGGCGGGTCATTCCCCTCATCCCCAGACTCTGCTTCCTCCTCGGAAGACATGTCAGTGGGATTAAGGAGGTCCTCGAAGTATTCCTTCCACCACTTGACAATTTTCTCAGTCGACGTCAGCAGCGCTCCGCCAGCACTATACACAGTGCAGGTAGAGCACCGCTTTCCCTTCCTGAGACGCCTGACGGTTTGCCAGAATCTCTTCGAGGCAGTCCGAAAGTCTTTTTCCATGGCCTCTCAGAACTCCTCCCACACCCGAGTTTTTGCTTCAGCCACTGCCCGAGCCGCATTCCGCTTGGCCTGTTAATACCTGCCGGCTGCCTCCGGAGTCCCACAGGCTAACCAAGCCCAATAGGACTCCTTCTTCAGCCTGGTGGCTCCCTTCACCTCTGGTGTCCACCATTTGGTTTGGGGATTATCACCTTGGCAGGCACCAACCACCTTGCGGCCGCAGCTCAATGCAGCAGCTTCGGCAATGGAGCCGCTGAACATTGTCCATTCGGACTCAATGTCCCCAGTCTCCCTCGGAATGCTGTTGAAGCTCTGCCGGAGGTGTGCGTTGAAGATCTCGCGAACTGGGGCCTCTGCTAGACATTTCCAGCACACCCTCACTACGTGTTTAGGTGCACCGGGTCCGTCCAGCGTCCTCCCCCGCCACCTGATCCAACTCACCACCAGGTGGTGATCAGTTGACAGCTCAGCCCCTCTCTTTACCCGAGTGTCCAGAACATACGGTCGCAGGTCTGGTGATACGATTACAAAATCGATCATTGACCTACGGCCTAGAGCGTCCTGGTGCCACGTGCACTTATGGACACTCTTATGTTCGAACAGGGTGTTCGTTATGGCCAAACTGTGATTAGCACAGAAGTCCAATAACAAAGCACCGCTCGGGTTCAGATCAGGGAGGCCGTTCCTCCGAATCACGCCCCTCCAGGTCTCACTGTCGTTACCCACGTGAGCATTGAGTTCCCCCCCCCCGGAACTCTAAGAAGGCTAGGTACTCCAAACTGCCACTCGGCGCATAAGCGCAGATATGACAGTCAGGACCCGTTCCCCGACCCTAAGGCGCAGGGAACAAACCCTCTCATCCACCGGGAAAAACCCCAACGTACCGGCAACAAGCCGAGGGGATATTAGAATACCCACCCCAGCTTCCCCTGCCGCTCTTGCCCCTTCTCCCAGGCGAAAGCGACGTCCACGCGGCCGTCAGTTACCGGCAGATTCTGTGAGTCAGGAACGCAGTGTTTTTTCTGCTCCATCTGAGTGTGCATTCATGAACACTCTGTCAGTTATTCCTGAGTCTAGTAATTCAATGCCAGTTAACTCTGGGTTATTCAAATGTGAAAAGAGTAATTCAGAAACGGTTAATTCTTTGTCAGATACTCCAAGGTCCGTTAACACCTGCTCTGAGGATTTAAAGGACTGCTTTCATTCTGCCTCTCCCGAGTCCTGTGTTATACTACCCAGGGCTTTTAATCTGAAAGCTGAAAATAAGGAACACTATCTACTGGAAGCTCAGTTAGCCGCCCGGCCAGAAGGTCAGTTAGCCGCCCGGCCAGAAGCTCAGTTAGCTGCCTGGCCAGAAGCCCAGTTAGCCGCCTGGCCAGAAGCTCAGTTAGTCGCCCAGCCAGAAGCTCAGTTAGCCGCCCGGCCAGAAGCTCAGTTAGCCGCCCGGCCAGAAGCTCAGTTAGCCGCCCGGCCAGAAGCTCAGTCTCCCACTCCACCACCATTGTCATCACAACCATTATGTCAGTCACCCTCAGTTCAGCCTCCTGTTCAGCAGCTGGAGGGCCCGAGGAGCCCGTCCAGTCGCCAGCCGCATCCTTATCATCTTCGCCTGGTCCAGCCCCCGCAGCTTCATCATCTTCGCCTGGTCCAACTTCAGCTCCACCCACGCCGTTGCCTGGTCCAGCTTCAGCTCCACCCATGCCGTCGCCTCGTCCAGCTTCAGGTCCCCCCACGCCGTCACCTGGTCCGGCTTCAGCTCCACCCACGCCGTCGCCGGGTCCGGCTTCAGCATCCTCTTCGGCATCCTCATCAGCGTCGCCTGGTCCGGCTTCAGCATCCTCTTTGGCATCCTCATCAACGTGGCCTGGTCCAGCCTCTGCAGCTTCATCCTCGCCTGGCCCAGCCTCTGCTTCAGCTTCATCCTCATCTGCCTCGCCTGGTCCGGCCTCCGCAGCTTCATCCTCGCCTGGCCCAGCCTCTGCTTCAGCTTCATCCTCGTCTGCCTCGCCTGGTCCGGCCTCCGTGTCTTCATCCTCGTCTGGTCCAGCCCCCGCATCAGCTCCAGCATCGCCTGCAGTGGCCTCCTCTTCAGCCCAGCCTGGCCCAGCCTCTGCTTCAGCTTCATCCTCATCTGGCTCGCCTGGTCCGGCCTCCGTGTCTTCATCCTCGTCTGGTCCAGCCCCCGCATCAGCTCCAGCATCGCCTGCAGTGGCCTCCTCTTCAGCGTCACCAGTTTCGTTTGGCCCAGCCTCCGCCTCGGCTTCTGCCTCGGCTGGTCCAGCCTCCGCCTCGGCTTCTGCCTCGTCTGGTCCAGCCTCCGCCTCGCCTGGTGCCGCAGGGATCACGCCACCTTCAGCTCCCAAACTACCGCCTCAACATCATCAAACATTTGTCAGGCCGCTTGTTGGGCATCATCACCACCGTGGCCGCCCTCCGGACTTCTGTTGCCACCCCCGCCTTCTGCGTGGACTACACGCCGCCACTGCCTTTCGCGTGGCTGGCCTCCAGACCTGCATTCGCGCCGCCGTTGCCGTCCGCACAGTCGGCCCCCGGACCTGCATTCGCGCCGCCATTGCCGTCCGCATGGTCGGCCCCCGGAACAGTTTCCGCGCCGCCGTTGCCATCCGCACGGTCGCCCTCCGGAACTGTTTCCATGCCACTGCCTACTGCATGGCCGGCCTCCGGACCTGCCCCACTGCCGCTGCCATTCGCATGGTCGGCCTCCGGAACTGAACTGTTTTGGCTTCCTGCGCTGTCGGCCCCCTGAACTTGGCCATCTGGGCCTTTTTTGGACTCTGTCCCTCCGTCCTGGGCCCCCTCCGCCCGCCCTGGTCGGGTAGTTTTCTGTTTTGGTTTTGGTCCATTTTTGTGGTTCTGCTGGGCTGTCTGGAGCCAGCCCTTGAGGGGGGGTACTGTGGAGACACGGGGACCTGAGCTACTAATGGTGGTGAAGTAGATAACTGCACGGAAGACTGAACTGAGGGCGTCTGCACTGGCACAGGGGACTGAACTGATGTCTGTTGTAACGGTGGTGGTGAGAGTGGAGTAGGCGGTGGAGTTGATGACTTCACAGGAGACTGAACCAGAGGTGAGTGCACAGGAGACTGAGCTAGAGGTGAGTGCACAGGAGACTGAGCTAGAGGTAGTAGTGATAGTTGGGGGGAAAGTGGAGCTGGTGATTGAGTGGATGACTGTGCTAAGGGAGGCTGCACTGGGGACAATGGAGACTGCACTGGGGACACTGGAGACTGCACTGGGGAAAGCTGAGATGCAGGAGACTGCAGTGATGGTTGTGGTGGAGGTGTAATGGGTGGAGGAGCAGCTGAATTGGCTGCGGGTCGGATGGCTAATGGCTCAGTGTCTTAATGGCAGGGCTATAGGTTGAATGACTCGCTGAGTAGCAGCCTGAATGGCTGAGTGTAGTGATGGTTGTGGCGGAAGAGAAACAGGTGGTAGTGTGGAAGATGGAGCTAAGGGTGACTGAGTGGCAGACCGAACTGATAACTGAAGCGATGGTAGAGGTGAAAATGGAGCTTGTGGTGGAGTTAATGGCTGTGCTAGCGTATCAGATCGCTCTCCCCGGGTAAGTCTGCTGGGTCCATATTGTGGTCGCGTCGTACTGTCATGAATCGCTGTGCGGCAGGCAGGAGTTGGACCCAAAATGCAGGACTCACAGACTCGGGGGGGGGGGGGGGGGGGGAACTCAAAACACAGTTTTATTTGCTGGCAAGGAAAAGACATACAAACTAAACTAATCTAAACTGGGAACAACAAACTAAAACTCACAAGGAGACACAGGGAGATCCACACAGCACGAGAGACGACGCGACACTGACTCAGAGAAACACAGGGTTTAAATACACTGGGAAGTAACAAGGGGAATGAGACAAAGAAGGAGGGCACAGCTGGGAGAAATCAGAACTGACGAGACAAGCAAAGCAGGACGCATTCACATAAGACACGGACCATCAAAGTAAAACAGGAAGTTTCACACAGAGACGCGAACTCGACACAGTGGAGACAGCAACTAAGAAACACAGAGACATAAACCATAAGGCAGAGGACTCTAAGAACCGAGAGACACAGAAGCGAACTCAAACATGCAGACACAGACTACACAGAACAGAGGGGACACAGAGAAACATGAAGGGCAAGGGATCGAAACTAGAAACCATAGAATAACTCACACAAGTACAATAATACAAACATCACAAAGAACTAAAAACGCTGGATCAGGAGACCCAGTGTCACAGGCTGGGTCTCCGACCCAGCACTTTGAGCTTTCTTTGTATTGTTCTCATTTTTTGAGATGTTGTTAGTTTTGTGTTATTTCCTATTTGCCTTTAGTTTAGGCAGTTATTGTTCCGGGGTTTTCTATGTTTTGGGGTTTTCTATTTATTTCATCACGTATTAGGTCTGTTAAGTTGTGTTGTCATTTCCTGTTTTATTCTGACAATGTCATGTGTTCTTTGTTCATTGTATTTAGCTTTCCTCTCCTGGTCCTGTCATTAGGTTTATGTCTGTCAGCTGTTTTCCCCTGTGTCGCCACTTCCCCTGATCACCTCATGTCTGTATTTAAGCCTTTTGTTTTCTTCATGCCATTGTCAGTTCGTCTGTTTATTCCCACCATGGTCATAGTCATAGCCTGTTTATTTTCCACCTCGGTCATAGTTATAGTTTTTGGTCTTAGTACCTTTAGTGTTTTGTTTCTTAGTGTTTTGTCAGTTCAGTGTTTTGTTTCTTAGTGTTTTGCCTGTTTGCTTTGGTCTCTTGGTTTATTTCCTGCCGTCATCGCAATAAAGGTTCACTTTTCTGTTAATCATTACTATCCCTCGTCATCATCTGCTTTTGGGTCCTGCTTCCGCACACATCGGCGCACCCCGCCGTGACAGAACGAACTGACCAGTCATGGACCCAGCAGACTCTGCTCTCACCGAGTGTCTGGAGGAGATGGCTCAGATCCAAGCGATCCTCAACCGCGTCCTCACAGCGCCCGATTTGAAGAGCAAGCTGGTAATGATTAACACTGCTGAAGCTATTATGGAGAGGGATCCCCGCCTTCTCCAGCTCCCGGACTCACCTGCCATCGTTGATGCCTTTACGAGGATAAAGGAGATGCTGCAGGCCCAGGGACTGTCGAGTCAGGAAATGGCTTCCAGCACCCACCAGTCACAACAACCCCACAATCAGTCATCTCCATTGCTGCCTCCGGAACCTGAGTGTGTTCGTGTCGGTTCGCTGAGATTCGCCGCAGCGTCACCACCTCTCAGCTCACCAGTTTCCACGCCCTCATCACAGTCTCGCCATACTCCTGTCACAGTTCAGCGCAAGGAAGCGCCGCACACCATAGACTTGGACGACGACGAGCGCCAGTCTATATTCTGCGCTCTCTTGGAGGAGGAGCTCCGGTGGAAGCCGTGGCTCATTCCGGAGCACGAGCACTCTTTCCGGGGAACTCGACTGGCTCTCGGGGGACCTCGGAGTTACCAAGGACTTCCACCCATCGCTCCGCCGTCTTCCACTCCTAAGAAAAAGCGGCGTGCGCGCCACCGACGCTCCGTATCACAAACGCAAGTGAGTGATTACATTTTGGCTCCTCATGTTTTCTCTCAGGAAGTTGTTGAAATTGACACTACTTTTCCGGTTAATGAGCCCGGCTATACAGAGACTGTTTGCCCTGGAAAAGCTAGCCATCAGGCTCAGCTAAGCTGCTGTGGTACTGCTATCCAGGCCGGTTTGGAGCCGGAGACGGAGGTACAGCTGGTGCAGCCAATTTCAGTGTCAGCCGGAGGGCCCGGGGAGCCCGTCCGGCCTCATGTTTCGTCTGCTGGAGGTTCAGGAGAACCCAGCCAGCTTCATGCTTCATCTGCTGGAGGTTCAGGAGAATCCAGCCAGCCTCATGTTTCGTCTGCTGGAGGTTCAGGAGAACCCAGCCAGCCTCATGTTTCGTTTGCCGGAGGTTCAGGAGAACCCAGCCAGCCTCATGTTTCGTCTGCTGGAGGTTCAGGAGAACCCAGCCAGCCTCATGTTTCGTTTGCCGGAGGTTCAGGAGAACCCAGCCAGCTTCATGCTTCGTCTGCTGAAGGTTCAGGAGAACCACACCAGCCTCATGCCTTGTCAGCTGGAGGGCCCGAGGAGCCCATCCAGCCTCATGCCTCGTCAGCTGGAGGGCCCGGGGAGCCCATCCAGCCTCATGCCTCGTCAGCTGGAGGGCCCGAGGAGCCCATCCAGCCTCATGCCTCGTCAGCTGGAGGGCCCGGGGAGCCCATCCAGCCTCATGCCTCGTCAGCTGGAGGGCCCGGGGAGCCCATCCAGCCTCATGCCTCGTCAGCTGGAGGGCCCGGGGAGCCCATCCAGCCTCATGCCTCGTCAGCTGGAGGGCCCAAGGAGCCCATCCAGCCTCAAGCCTCGTCAGCTGGAGGGCCCAAGGAGCCCATCCAGCCTCAAGCCACGTCTGCTGGGGGGCCCAAGGAGCCCATCCAGCCTCATGCCTCGTCAGCTGGAGGGCCCGGGGAGCCCATCCAGCCTCATGCCTCGTCAGCTGGAGGGCCCAAGGAGCCCATCCAGCCTCAAGCCACGTCTGCTGGGGGGCCCGAGGAGCCCGTCCAGCCTCACGCCACGTCAGCTGGCGGGCCCGAGGAGCCCGTTCAGCCTCATGCTTCGTCAGCTGGAGGGCCTGAGGAGCCCGTCCAGCCACCTTCTGCTTCACCACCTGTGGCTGCCTCACTGTCACCTGGTTCTGCCTCTGCTACGCCCGGTCCAGCTCCGGTCTGTGCTTCGCCCGGTCCAGCTCCAGCCTGTGCTTCGTCAGCCGCAGCTCCAGCCTGTGCTTCGTCAGCCGCAGCCTCAGAGCCTTCATCCTCGCCCGGTCCGGCCTCTGCATCAGCTGCTCCTGCTCCACCTGCTCCGGCTTCAGCCTCAGAGTCTTCGTCCTCGTCTGGTCCGGCCTCGTCAGAGTCTTCAGCTCCGGCCTCGTCAGAATCTTCAGCTCCGGCCTCGTCAGAGTCTTCAGCTCCGGCCTCGTCAGAGTCTTCAGCTCCGGCCTCGTCAGAGTCTTCAGCTCCGCCTGGTCCGGCCTGTGCTTCTGCTACGCCTGGTCCGGCCTGTGCCTCTGCTTCGGCCTCGTCAGAGTCTTCTGCTACGCCTGGTCCGGCCTGTGCCTCTGCTTCGGCCTCGTCAGAGACTTCTGCTACGCCTGGTCCGGCCTGTGCCTCTGCTTCTGCTACGCCTGGTCCTGTGCCCTCCAAGCCTCGGCCGGTACGCCTGACACTTGGGCGCCGCCGCCGCCTTCCGCACGGCCGGCCCCCTGAACGGTTCCCGCCCCGTCGCCTTCCGCACGGCCGGCCCCCTGAACTGTTTCCACGTCACCGCCGTCGAGGTCGGCCCCCTGAACCGTTTCCGTGTCGCCGCCGTTGCCGTCCGCACGGACGGCCCCCTGATCGCATGAACTATGACTTTCTGGACCGTCACCCTCCGGGTCGGCCCCCTGAGGAGTCATGAACTGTTCCCTGCGCTCCTGTGATTTTGATGGACTTTTTGTTTTTTTGGCCTTGTTTCTGGCCCTCCGACCTGGACCCCCGCCGCCCGCCCTTGGTGGGTTGTTTTTGGTTTTGTTTTTCGAGGTTTTGGGGCGTCTGGAATCCGCCCTTAAGGGGGGGGCTCTGTCACAGGCTGGGTCTCCGACCCAGCACTTTGAGCTTTCTTTGTATTGTTCTCATTTTTTGAGATGTTGTTAGTTTTGTGTTATTTCCTATTTGCCTTTAGTTTAGGCAGTTATTGTTCCGGGGTTTTCTATGTTTTGGGGTTTTCTATTTATTTCATCACGTATTAGGTCTGTTAAGTTGTGTTGTCATTTCCTGTTTTATTCTGACAATGTCATGTGTTCTTTGTTCATTGTATTTAGCTTTCCTCTCCTGGTCCTGTCATTAGGTTTATGTCTGTCAGCTGTTTTCCCCTGTGTCGCCACTTCCCCTGATCACCTCATGTCTGTATTTAAGCCTTTTGTTTTCTTCATGCCATTGTCAGTTCGTCTGTTTATTCCCACCATGGTCATAGTCATAGCCTGTTTATTTTCCACCTCGGTCATAGTTATAGTTTTTGGTCTTAGTACCTTTAGTGTTTTGTTTCTTAGTGTTTTGTCAGTTCAGTGTTTTGTTTCTTAGTGTTTTGCCTGTTTGCTTTGGTCTCTTGGTTTATTTCCTGCCGTCATCGCAATAAAGGTTCACTTTTCTGTTAATCATTACTATCCCTCGTCATCATCTGCTTTTGGGTCCTGCTTCCGCACACATCGGCGCACCCCGCCGTGACAGAACGAACTGACCAGTCATGGACCCAGCAGACTCTGCTCTCACCGAGTGTCTGGAGGAGATGGCTCAGATCCAAGCGATCCTCAACCGCGTCCTCACAGCGCCCGATTTGAAGAGCAAGCTGGTAATGATTAACACTGCTGAAGCTATTATGGAGAGGGATCCCCGCCTTCTCCAGCTCCCGGACTCACCTGCCATCGTTGATGCCTTTACGAGGATAAAGGAGATGCTGCAGGCCCAGGGACTGTCGAGTCAGGAAATGGCTTCCAGCACCCACCAGTCACAACAACCCCACAATCAGTCATCTCCATTGCTGCCTCCGGAACCTGAGTGTGTTCGTGTCGGTTCGCTGAGATTCGCCGCAGCGTCACCACCTCTCAGCTCACCAGTTTCCACGCCCTCATCACAGTCTCGCCATACTCCTGTCACAGTTCAGCGCGAGGAAGCGCCGCACACCATAGACTTGGACGACGACGAGCGCCAGTCTATATTCTGCGCTCTCTTGGAGGAGGAGCTCCGGTGGAAGCCGTGGCTCATTCCGGAGCACGAGCACTCTTTCCGGGGAACTCGACTGGCTCTCGGGGGACCTCGGAGTTACCAAGGACTTCCACCCATCGCTCCGCCGTCTTCCACTCCTAAGAAAAAGCGGCGTGCGCGCCACCGACGCTCCGTATCACAAACGCAAGTGAGTGATTACATTTTGGCTCCTCATGTTTTCTCTCAGGAAGTTGTTGAAATTGACACTACTTTTCCGGTTAATGAGCCCGGCTATACAGAGACTGTTTGCCCTGGAAAAGCTAGCCATCAGGCTCAGCTAAGCTGCTGTGGTACTGCTATCCAGGCCGGTTTGGAGCCGGAGACGGAGGTACAGCTGGTGCAGCCAATTTCAGTGTCAGCCGGAGGGCCCGGGGAGCCCGTCCGGCCTCATGTTTCGTCTGCTGGAGGTTCAGGAGAACCCAGCCAGCTTCATGCTTCATCTGCTGGAGGTTCAGGAGAATCCAGCCAGCCTCATGTTTCGTCTGCTGGAGGTTCAGGAGAACCCAGCCAGCCTCATGTTTCGTTTGCCGGAGGTTCAGGAGAACCCAGCCAGCCTCATGTTTCGTCTGCTGGAGGTTCAGGAGAACCCAGCCAGCCTCATGTTTCGTTTGCCGGAGGTTCAGGAGAACCCAGCCAGCTTCATGCTTCGTCTGCTGAAGGTTCAGGAGAACCACACCAGCCTCATGCCTTGTCAGCTGGAGGGCCCGAGGAGCCCATCCAGCCTCATGCCTCGTCAGCTGGAGGGCCCGGGGAGCCCATCCAGCCTCATGCCTCGTCAGCTGGAGGGCCCGAGGAGCCCATCCAGCCTCATGCCTCGTCAGCTGGAGGGCCCGGGGAGCCCATCCAGCCTCATGCCTCGTCAGCTGGAGGGCCCGGGGAGCCCATCCAGCCTCATGCCTCGTCAGCTGGAGGGCCCGGGGAGCCCATCCAGCCTCATGCCTCGTCAGCTGGAGGGCCCAAGGAGCCCATCCAGCCTCAAGCCTCGTCAGCTGGAGGGCCCAAGGAGCCCATCCAGCCTCAAGCCACGTCTGCTGGGGGGCCCAAGGAGCCCATCCAGCCTCATGCCTCGTCAGCTGGAGGGCCCGGGGAGCCCATCCAGCCTCATGCCTCGTCAGCTGGAGGGCCCAAGGAGCCCATCCAGCCTCAAGCCACGTCTGCTGGGGGGCCCGAGGAGCCCGTCCAGCCTCACGCCACGTCAGCTGGCGGGCCCGAGGAGCCCGTTCAGCCTCATGCTTCGTCAGCTGGAGGGCCTGAGGAGCCCGTCCAGCCACCTTCTGCTTCACCACCTGTGGCTGCCTCACTGTCACCTGGTTCTGCCTCTGCTACGCCCGGTCCAGCTCCGGTCTGTGCTTCGCCCGGTCCAGCTCCAGCCTGTGCTTCGTCAGCCGCAGCTCCAGCCTGTGCTTCGTCAGCCGCAGCCTCAGAGCCTTCATCCTCGCCCGGTCCGGCCTCTGCATCAGCTGCTCCTGCTCCACCTGCTCCGGCTTCAGCCTCAGAGTCTTCGTCCTCGTCTGGTCCGGCCTCGTCAGAGTCTTCAGCTCCGGCCTCGTCAGAATCTTCAGCTCCGGCCTCGTCAGAGTCTTCAGCTCCGGCCTCGTCAGAGTCTTCAGCTCCGGCCTCGTCAGAGTCTTCAGCTCCGCCTGGTCCGGCCTGTGCTTCTGCTACGCCTGGTCCGGCCTGTGCCTCTGCTTCGGCCTCGTCAGAGTCTTCTGCTACGCCTGGTCCGGCCTGTGCCTCTGCTTCGGCCTCGTCAGAGACTTCTGCTACGCCTGGTCCGGCCTGTGCCTCTGCTTCTGCTACGCCTGGTCCTGTGCCCTCCAAGCCTCGGCCGGTACGCCTGACACTTGGGCGCCGCCGCCGCCTTCCGCACGGCCGGCCCCCTGAACGGTTCCCGCCCCGTCGCCTTCCGCACGGCCGGCCCCCTGAACTGTTTCCACGTCACCGCCGTCGAGGTCGGCCCCCTGAACCGTTTCCGTGTCGCCGCCGTTGCCGTCCGCACGGACGGCCCCCTGATCGCATGAACTATGACTTTCTGGACCGTCACCCTCCGGGTCGGCCCCCTGAGGAGTCATGAACTGTTCCCTGCGCTCCTGTGATTTTGATGGACTTTTTGTTTTTTTGGCCTTGTTTCTGGCCCTCCGACCTGGACCCCCGCCGCCCGCCCTTGGTGGGTTGTTTTTGGTTTTGTTTTTCGAGGTTTTGGGGCGTCTGGAATCCGCCCTTAAGGGGGGGGCTCTGTCACAGGCTGGGTCTCCGACCCAGCACTTTGAGCTTTCTTTGTATTGTTCTCATTTTTTGAGATGTTGTTAGTTTTGTGTTATTTCCTATTTGCCTTTAGTTTAGGCAGTTATTGTTCCGGGGTTTTCTATGTTTTGGGGTTTTCTATTTATTTCATCACGTATTAGGTCTGTTAAGTTGTGTTGTCATTTCCTGTTTTATTCTGACAATGTCATGTGTTCTTTGTTCATTGTATTTAGCTTTCCTCTCCTGGTCCTGTCATTAGGTTTATGTCTGTCAGCTGTTTTCCCCTGTGTCGCCACTTCCCCTGATCACCTCATGTCTGTATTTAAGCCTTTTGTTTTCTTCATGCCATTGTCAGTTCGTCTGTTTATTCCCACCATGGTCATAGTCATAGCCTGTTTATTTTCCACCTCGGTCATAGTTATAGTTTTTGGTCTTAGTACCTTTAGTGTTTTGTTTCTTAGTGTTTTGTCAGTTCAGTGTTTTGTTTCTTAGTGTTTTGCCTGTTTGCTTTGGTCTCTTGGTTTATTTCCTGCCGTCATCGCAATAAAGGTTCACTTTTCTGTTAATCATTACTATCCCTCGTCATCATCTGCTTTTGGGTCCTGCTTCCGCACACATCGGCGCACCCCGCCGTGACAGAACGAACTGACCAGTCATGGACCCAGCAGACTCTGCTCTCACCGAGTGTCTGGAGGAGATGGCTCAGATCCAAGCGATCCTCAACCGCGTCCTCACAGCGCCCGATTTGAAGAGCAAGCTGGTAATGATTAACACTGCTGAAGCTATTATGGAGAGGGATCCCCGCCTTCTCCAGCTCCCGGACTCACCTGCCATCGTTGATGCCTTTACGAGGATAAAGGAGATGCTGCAGGCCCAGGGACTGTCGAGTCAGGAAATGGCTTCCAGCACCCACCAGTCACAACAACCCCACAATCAGTCATCTCCATTGCTGCCTCCGGAACCTGAGTGTGTTCGTGTCGGTTCGCTGAGATTCGCCGCAGCGTCACCACCTCTCAGCTCACCAGTTTCCACGCCCTCATCACAGTCTCGCCATACTCCTGTCACAGTTCAGCGCGAGGAAGCGCCGCACACCATAGACTTGGACGACGACGAGCGCCAGTCTATATTCTGCGCTCTCTTGGAGGAGGAGCTCCGGTGGAAGCCGTGGCTCATTCCGGAGCACGAGCACTCTTTCCGGGGAACTCGACTGGCTCTCGGGGGACCTCGGAGTTACCAAGGACTTCCACCCATCGCTCCGCCGTCTTCCACTCCTAAGAAAAAGCGGCGTGCGCGCCACCGACGCTCCGTATCACAAACGCAAGTGAGTGATTACATTTTGGCTCCTCATGTTTTCTCTCAGGAAGTTGTTGAAATTGACACTACTTTTCCGGTTAATGAGCCCGGCTATACAGAGACTGTTTGCCCTGGAAAAGCTAGCCATCAGGCTCAGCTAAGCTGCTGTGGTACTGCTATCCAGGCCGGTTTGGAGCCGGAGACGGAGGTACAGCTGGTGCAGCCAATTTCAGTGTCAGCCGGAGGGCCCGGGGAGCCCGTCCGGCCTCATGTTTCGTCTGCTGGAGGTTCAGGAGAACCCAGCCAGCTTCATGCTTCATCTGCTGGAGGTTCAGGAGAATCCAGCCAGCCTCATGTTTCGTCTGCTGGAGGTTCAGGAGAACCCAGCCAGCCTCATGTTTCGTTTGCCGGAGGTTCAGGAGAACCCAGCCAGCCTCATGTTTCGTCTGCTGGAGGTTCAGGAGAACCCAGCCAGCCTCATGTTTCGTTTGCCGGAGGTTCAGGAGAACCCAGCCAGCTTCATGCTTCGTCTGCTGAAGGTTCAGGAGAACCACACCAGCCTCATGCCTTGTCAGCTGGAGGGCCCGAGGAGCCCATCCAGCCTCATGCCTCGTCAGCTGGAGGGCCCGGGGAGCCCATCCAGCCTCATGCCTCGTCAGCTGGAGGGCCCGAGGAGCCCATCCAGCCTCATGCCTCGTCAGCTGGAGGGCCCGGGGAGCCCATCCAGCCTCATGCCTCGTCAGCTGGAGGGCCCGGGGAGCCCATCCAGCCTCATGCCTCGTCAGCTGGAGGGCCCGGGGAGCCCATCCAGCCTCATGCCTCGTCAGCTGGAGGGCCCAAGGAGCCCATCCAGCCTCAAGCCTCGTCAGCTGGAGGGCCCAAGGAGCCCATCCAGCCTCAAGCCACGTCTGCTGGGGGGCCCAAGGAGCCCATCCAGCCTCATGCCTCGTCAGCTGGAGGGCCCGGGGAGCCCATCCAGCCTCATGCCTCGTCAGCTGGAGGGCCCAAGGAGCCCATCCAGCCTCAAGCCACGTCTGCTGGGGGGCCCGAGGAGCCCGTCCAGCCTCACGCCACGTCAGCTGGCGGGCCCGAGGAGCCCGTTCAGCCTCATGCTTCGTCAGCTGGAGGGCCTGAGGAGCCCGTCCAGCCACCTTCTGCTTCACCACCTGTGGCTGCCTCACTGTCACCTGGTTCTGCCTCTGCTACGCCCGGTCCAGCTCCGGTCTGTGCTTCGCCCGGTCCAGCTCCAGCCTGTGCTTCGTCAGCCGCAGCTCCAGCCTGTGCTTCGTCAGCCGCAGCCTCAGAGCCTTCATCCTCGCCCGGTCCGGCCTCTGCATCAGCTGCTCCTGCTCCACCTGCTCCGGCTTCAGCCTCAGAGTCTTCGTCCTCGTCTGGTCCGGCCTCGTCAGAGTCTTCAGCTCCGGCCTCGTCAGAATCTTCAGCTCCGGCCTCGTCAGAGTCTTCAGCTCCGGCCTCGTCAGAGTCTTCAGCTCCGGCCTCGTCAGAGTCTTCAGCTCCGCCTGGTCCGGCCTGTGCTTCTGCTACGCCTGGTCCGGCCTGTGCCTCTGCTTCGGCCTCGTCAGAGTCTTCTGCTACGCCTGGTCCGGCCTGTGCCTCTGCTTCGGCCTCGTCAGAGACTTCTGCTACGCCTGGTCCGGCCTGTGCCTCTGCTTCTGCTACGCCTGGTCCTGTGCCCTCCAAGCCTCGGCCGGTACGCCTGACACTTGGGCGCCGCCGCCGCCTTCCGCACGGCCGGCCCCCTGAACGGTTCCCGCCCCGTCGCCTTCCGCACGGCCGGCCCCCTGAACTGTTTCCACGTCACCGCCGTCGAGGTCGGCCCCCTGAACCGTTTCCGTGTCGCCGCCGTTGCCGTCCGCACGGACGGCCCCCTGATCGCATGAACTATGACTTTCTGGACCGTCACCCTCCGGGTCGGCCCCCTGAGGAGTCATGAACTGTTCCCTGCGCTCCTGTGATTTTGATGGACTTTTTGGTTTTTTGGCCTTGTTTCTGGCCCTCCGACCTGGACCCCCGCCGCCCGCCCTTGGTGGGTTGTTTTTGGTTTTGTTTTTCGAGGTTTTGGGGCGTCTGGAATCCGCCCTTAAGGGGGGGGCTCTGTCACAGGCTGGGTCTCCGACCCAGCACTTTGAGCTTTCTTTGTATTGTTCTCATTTTTTGAGATGTTGTTAGTTTTGTGTTATTTCCTATTTGCCTTTAGTTTAGGCAGTTATTGTTCCGGGGTTTTCTATGTTTTGGGGTTTTCTATTTATTTCATCACGTATTAGGTCTGTTAAGTTGTGTTGTCATTTCCTGTTTTATTCTGACAATGTCATGTGTTCTTTGTTCATTGTATTTAGCTTTCCTCTCCTGGTCCTGTCATTAGGTTTATGTCTGTCAGCTGTTTTCCCCTGTGTCGCCACTTCCCCTGATCACCTCATGTCTGTATTTAAGCCTTTTGTTTTCTTCATGCCATTGTCAGTTCGTCTGTTTATTCCCACCATGGTCATAGTCATAGCCTGTTTATTTTCCACCTCGGTCATAGTTATAGTTTTTGGTCTTAGTACCTTTAGTGTTTTGTTTCTTAGTGTTTTGTCAGTTCAGTGTTTTGTTTCTTAGTGTTTTGCCTGTTTGCTTTGGTCTCTTGGTTTATTTCCTGCCGTCATCGCAATAAAGGTTCACTTTTCTGTTAATCATTACTATCCCTCGTCATCATCTGCTTTTGGGTCCTGCTTCCGCACACATCGGCGCACCCCGCCGTGACACCCAGGACTGTGACATCAGGTCCCCATAAGGAGAATCATGTGCTAACGGCTGTCTAAATGACTCGGGTAAAGTTTGTAGCCTGCGTGCTTGTTGTTTTTGTCTGCTTCCACTTGTCTTTGCACTAGGATGATGTCGGCGTAAATGTGCAGTCATATTCGTTGTGTTCCCACTAGTGCTGTCAGTGTTAATCTAGTTAAAATGACATTAACGCCATAACACAGCCAATCTTAGTTAACGAGTTACTGCGGATCGGCCCGTGCGTGGGGCTGGACGGCGTCAACACGTTAACAAGCTAACTGCGCTAACGCACTAGTTCCCACCAATTGAGCACTGCGTGGCACATCCGACATACTGTTTTACTTTTGTCCATGACGCACTTACCTTCAGGGTCATGCTTCACATGAAAACCAAAATAGTTCCAAACGCCAGATCTGAATGAGGGTGGGGGAGGTTCAATTTGCCATGTTACAACGAGCTGTCTTGCTAGCTTGCGTTGCGCTCAGTGGCTCTGCACTCAACAGTGCAGCCTAGGCGGAGTAGTCGAATGCAGATCCACTGAGCGCTCAACACAGACAGCATCGTCAGAAGAAAAGTTGATAAAATAAATAAAAAAATTTGTATTGTTCGGTTCATATGCGTACCGAACCGAAAGCATTGTATCGAACGGTTCAATATCGATACATGTAATGTGGCACTTTAACCCATAATTTCATTTGGGATTAATAAAGTATTTTTGATTCTGATTCTTCATTCATCTGAGCTCCTGTCACCTTTTAGCTCAGTGGTTTTCAGTTGTTTGACTTGTGAGGGTGAAGGTGAGGGCCAGTGAAGTGATTAAAGGGGTAGGTGACAGAGTTAACTCAGACAAAATCTGGGATCTGCTCCCTATGATATTCTCTAGTGAAGGTACCGGATTGATGGCACCTTCAACAAGTTAAAGGATTGCGAAAAAAGTTGATTCTGTTCATCTCGACGTGCTGTTTTCAGCTGAAGAAACATCATCATTTATTCAAGTGACTTCTTCAGTCTCAGGTGGTTTCCCCAACCTTATAACCACACTGTGACCAAAATTGTTGTAGATCGGGTTCCCTGGCACAAACATAGTAATATAGTGTACACTGTTTAGTGTCAGAAGCCCACATAGCAGACAGGTCTGGCCCGGTATCAGAGCTGGTGTCAAACTGCTGGCTGATTTCTGGCATCGTAAGTGGTATGTCATCCTGATGTGGGCCAGGTCTGGCAAACCAGATCTGGGCCACCAAAGGGCCGTCATTCTTTGCGGTATGTGGGCCACGTGTAAGCACATTGTGTAGGCCAGGTCCGGGCCATACCAATTTTGCTATGTGGGGGAGGCTATAGTTCCTGACAACTGGATAAAATGAGCACCGCAAAAGCCCGAAAAAAGTAAAGAGGACAAAGATAACTTCATTAATTAAATTCTCATTAATAAAGTTAAAAACTATTTCACACAAGGGTTTCTTGGTTGAATAACAAATTATATACATTTAAGAGTATGTCCTGCAGCTTTTAGATGCATTCTTGTTCCAACACACCTGAATCAAATGAAAGGCTTGGTTCCACATTTGATGGCACACTGAAGAGGTAATTCAACCATCTGATTGAATGTATCGATATTGAACCGAGCTGGCCCCAGTGTTTTCTGGCATTTTCAACTCCTCGCTGCAGGCATGTCATGTGCCTGCCTGCTTCAAGTCCTCCACCATAATCCCTGTCCCCAAGAAACCTAGGATCACTGGACTAAATGACTACAGACCCGTGGCTCTGACATCTGTGGTCATGAAGTCTTTTGAGCGCCTAGTTCTCTCCCATCTCAGGACCCTCACGGCCCCCCTCCTGGACCCCCTGCAGTTTGCATATAGAGCCAACAGGTCTGTAGACGACGCCATCAACATGGCCCTACACTTCATCCTGCAGCATCTGGACTCCCCAGGAACCTACGCCAGGATCCTGTTTGTGGACTTCAGCTCTGCCTTCAACACCATCCTTCCAGACCATCTCCGAGACAAGCTTTCCCAGATGAATGTGCCTGATCCCATCTGCCGGTGGATCACTGACTTCCTGACGGACAGGAAGCAGCATGTGAGGCTGGGAAAGAATGTCTCGGACTCCCGGACCATCAGCACCGGCTCCCCTCAGGGCTGTGTTCTTTCTCCTCTGCTCTTCTCCCTGTACACCAACTGCTGCACCTCCACCCACCAGTCTGTCAAGCTAATCAAGTTTGCAGATGACACCACCGTTATTGGACTCATCTCGGACGGGGATGAGTCTGCCTACAGGAGGGAGGTTGAACGTCTGGTGTCCTGGTGCAGCCACAACAACCTGGTGCTGAATGCCCAGAAGACAGTGGAGATTATTGTGGACTTCAGGAAGCACACAGCCCCACTCCCCCCCATCATCCTGGCTGACACCCCCATCACCTCTGTGGACTCATTCCGCTTCCTGGGTACCACCATCACCCAGGACCTGAAGTGGGAGCCCACCATCACCTCCGTCATCAAGAAAGCCCAGCAGAGGATGTACTTCCTGAGGCAGCTGAAGAAATTCAACCTGCCAACACGGACGATGATGCAGTTCTACACTGCAATCATCGAGTCCATCCTCACCTCCTCCATCACTGTGTGGTACGCTGGAGCCACTATCAGGGACAAACAGAGACTGCAGCGTGTTGTGCGCTCTGCTGAGAAGGTGATTGGCTGCAGACTCCCATCTCTGCAGGACCTGTACACCTCCAGGACATTGCGGCGTGCAGCTCGGATCTCAGCTGACCCTTCTCACCCTGGACACAGTCTGTTTGACCTGCTCCCCTCAGGCAGGAGGCTCCGGTCCATTCGCACCAGAACCTCTCGCCATAAGAACAGTTTCTTCCCCTCTGCTGTTGGACACATGAACAATAACCATATGACTGTACCCGCCACTAACACATGACCCTACGCTGTGTCACTGCATCATTCCATGTTTGGCACTGATCACCACCTGCACTCATGTATATATCTTTCAATGTAGCACTCTTAATTCTTATTCTCATGTATATATCTCATGTATATCTCATGCACATATCTTTCCACGTAGCACTTTTAATTCTTATCCCTACTTTTATTTATTTATTTTTTTTCCATGTCTATTTAAGTGCTATTTATGACACTATGTTTGCACTGAAGCACCGCAGCAATTTCCTAATGTTGTAAACCTGCTCAACATTTGGCAATAAACCCCATTCTGATTCTGATTCTGATTCTGATTCAGCTGTGTTGGAGTAGGGATGCATCTAAAAGCTGCAGGACAGTATGGGCTCAAAATGTGGACATAAATATTTTGTACTTGTAAATCGGTTTTGTACTTGTAAATCAGGATTTGTATGTGTTAAAAAAATTTGTGTGTGTGTAAAAAAAAGTTCAAGTTCAAAAAAAGCGCCCCTCCGACAGCCAAACCCATCTGTTCTCTGATTGGATTGTTACATTTGTGATTGACATGACATTGACCAATCAGATGAAAGGAAGAAAAATAGGGTCAAAATTTGTACTTCTAACTTGCAGGGGTTTGTTTTGGCTAAGTACACACACAAATCTTTTTACGCATGCACAAATTTTTTTACACATACAAATCTTTTTTACGCACACACAAATTTTTTTTACACATACAAATCTTTTTTACACACACACAAATTTTTTTTACACATACAAATCCTGATTTACAAGTACAAAATATTTATGACCACATTTTGAGCCCATACAGGACTAGGGATGGGTACCGGTGTCTGGTGCCATGATGGCACCGGTTCTGACATAAACGGTAGTAACCAGACCGAAAAGCAGCGCACATTTCGGTGCTTTATTTCGGTGCTTTTTTTTCCTGAGCTGTGATACACTTCTAGCCAATCATTTTACGTTTCCGAGGATAGTAGGCGGGTCCGGGTACGTACGTTCTTTTATGCAGAGCTACAGATTAAAAATGCCCAAGGCGAAGCGGTCAAAAGTCTGGCTGTACTTCACAGCAAAATATGCAAACTCAGCAGCCTGCAACAAGTGCTTTAAGCTGATACTGTGATACTGTCAAAGGAGGTAACACCTCGAATCCGATGAAACACCGAGAAATGCACCGTATTTGATGGCAGCAGCAGCCGTTCTTCTCTGCGTGAGTAGCTTAATGTTGTTCGTGTGTAATTTACGTTGAGTAGGCTAACCACGTTATTACATTAATGCATGTAAGGTGAACTAGCAAACATCATCATAGCTACACAGTGTTGGGGAGTAACGGAATACATGTACCGCCGTTACGTATTTAAAATACAAAATATGAGTAACTGTATTCCGTTACAGTTACCGTTTAAAAAGGTGGTATTTAGAATACAGTTACTTTGTTGAAATAAATGGATTACACGGCGGTACTTTCCTGTTTCATATTGTCGCAGGTCAGGACTGTTTCGATTTTGTTTGACAGCTACATTCTGTAGTTCCAGGCGGCAGCGTTGCGGTTGCCATGGTTACAGGGGGACGCTCTGCGTGTTTCCTGGGTGAGAGGCCTTTTTGTTGTTGTGCTAAGCTAATAGGCAGAATGCTACAGGCATAGCCCTAAAGAATGTAGCCTCATGGGCAGTGTAGTCCGTGCTGCAGGGAGAATGGACTGCCATACTCGTTATGTGTCTGTGAGCGCAAGGTGGAAGAAAAAGGAGAGTCGAAAAGTACGAGTTGTCATCGAGCAAAAACGGGAGCTGGAAGCATGTAAATATAATAATAACCACTGCAGCCAAGAAGAGAGCCTGATGAGCCCAGTTGTAAGTCATCTATTAAGACTCGACTTTACGCTGTGTTTGTGTTTTCCTCCGAAACAATAAGTTCTGTTGGAGCAACCTTTCAACGCTTCTCTCTGTCTCTCGCAAGCAGAGTTGACCCAGACAACAAAGTAAAGCCATTTTTCGGCTACAAGCCCAACAAGGAACCCGTATTAGTCAGAGGTCCCTTTAATACGGTTCGGAGCCGCGGACCTTCAGTAATAGTAATAAATCACACAGCAATAGTACATTCACGTAGTTGTAAAATGCATGATAATATATTAAGTAATCCAAAGTATTCAGAATACATTACTCTCATTGAGTAACGTAACGGAATACGTTACAGAATACATTTTAGGGCATGTATTCTGTATTCTGTAATGGAATACATTTCAAAAGTAACCTTCCCAACACTGTAGCTACATGCGGCTGTCTTCTTGTTTGATGGCAGATACTCCCTTCACCCTGGCCAAAAAGGCTAAAATGACCAAAGAAAAAGAGGGAAACAGCTAAACATGAGAGGTTTTTGGACAAAGTTTGTTTTTTTTCCATTGTTTAAGCACTGCTTCCAGCTAAGAGTGATGCCATATATGCCCCATAGCTGCAGAAAAGGCTAACATTGTTATCTTTTTACAAAAAATCAGCTGAATATGAGAGGTTTTTGAACCAATTTTGTGTTCTCCATTCTTTAAGCACCGGTTTGAGCACCGTTTGAGCACCGGCACCATTTCAAAAGTACCGATTTGGCACCGGTATCGGATAAAACCTAAACGATACCCATCCCTATACAGGACAGTAGCTCTCAAGGACTGGAGCTGGAGACTGTTGGGATTAATTTTTATCTGTAAGGCTAATATCTCATAATTTGCATCACATACAGTATTTGTATTTTATTCTTTACTGCACACAGTATATTGTAGAGCAGTTGTGCCCACTCTGATACAAGCAGACACAACACTTTCTCACAACTCCCTCACAGGAATTTGGCCTCAATCATGAATCTGCTGTTATGATATGCACTTTGTCCACTTCTTTAACTCTACAGGCCTGACTGGAGGGCAAGAGGTGGTTGCCATGGTAATGGGAGCGTTGCTAGCAGAAGGTTAAATCTCTATATAAGAAGATGCCCAGAAAGCTGCAGAAGAAGAAACGTGAGCATGTATCAGACCTAAGACACCTTCAACTGATTCCACCAATCATGCTAACATTCTGTTTCTGTGACCCGCAATACAGTTACAATACAGAAGGTCCCTGGTGCTGTGTAACAGTAATTTTAAATTGTAACAATTTGATAATGATTCGTGAAAACGTTTAATTGGAGGAAATTAGTCTTCTCTCATGAAAAAAAACCTAACAAGATTCCTGTTTTATACATTTTAAATATAAAAATCAGTTGATGCATATTTTAGACACTGATATCTATAAATGTTTTTTTTCTGAATTAATGGATTTGGATGAGGAGGGGAAATGGTCGTTGGTTAATGATGGGAAATGGTTTTCTCCAGTGCGTTCATAGTTTTTGGATCAGCATTCAAGGCAGCTGTGGCTCACGAAGCAGAGTGTGTCATCTACCAATCAAAAGGTCAGTGGTTTGATCCTTATTGATCCACATTGTACACTGGAGTTTCTTTAAAAACTGAACCCAGATTTACATCAGCCTCATTGCATCCATTGGCCAGCACCATCAATCGATTGACCTTTGAGCTGAGGAAATATTTGAGTTGTTCAGAAAGTCTTGGGATCCATGACACTTGTTTCAGATGCAATCTAAATTGGCTTCAGGTGCTGTCTCATGTTAGCTGTAGTGATGAAGAGGTGAAGGACATTAGTAAAAAATCAATCAGTGTCAATAAAGTGAGTCAGTGCTAAAATAAGAAGTGTAGCAGCAGCTGATCAGAGAATGACTCGACTCTTTTGGACACGTGTCGTGTCAGTTTAACAGTGAAGACAAAGAGGAAATAGACCAGTGTGCAGGGCAGCAGTGATGTCACTGTGCATTTCCTTAGTTACAGTGGTACCATCACACTGAGAACGGCTGAAGCAACTTTTCCTCCTCGCAGCAGAACCAGAGGTGAGTCCTGATGGTGTCTGATTCTCACATTTAATACTGACAGAAAAACTAAATAAGATCATTTTAAACCAGTCCTGATTTAAGGAACAAAAGTAATTGGGTTAGTGTTTTGGAAGCTAATCTGGACATACGATTACAAGTCTCTTATTGACTAAGGTTCGTGGTGTCCTGGTGCCAGATGCATGGACAAACAACCTTACGCTCAAACATGATAATGTTGTTTAGAACATACTGTGACTAACACATCATTATATTTAGAAAAAAATCAGGAAGGGGTCAAATACTTTTTCAGCACAATATAAAACCTGTTTAACACAAGTTATCAGCAAGTCAGGTTACAAGAGACGATCGATCATTGTGTGTTTTCTGATTTACAGTGATGCCATTAAACCACCAAGGCTTTATGACTTACAAAAATTTAAATTCTAACTAACTTTTAACAACTAATCAGGAAGTTACGTGTCTGAGTTTTCTGTGCAGCAGTTTCAGTGGTCATAAACAGGAAAGACAACAGGGTTGAGGTTAGAGCTGCGCTGTGTCTTTTATCAGAATCAGAATCAGAATCAGAAAGGGTTTTATTGCCAAATGTTGAGTGGGTTTACAACATTAGGAAATTGCTGCGGTGCTTCAGTGCAAACATACTGTTATAAATTACACTTAAATAGACATGAAAATAAAAATAAGAATAAGAATTAAAAGTGCTAATAAGAATTAAAAGTGCTAAGTAGATAGATAGATAGATAGATATGTACATGATATATACATGAGTGCAGGTGGTGATCAGTGCCAAACATGGAATGATGCAGTGAACACAGCGTAGGGTCATGTGTTAGTGGTGGGAACAGTCATATGGTTATTGTTCATGTGTCCAACAGCAGAGGGGAAGAAACTGTTCTTATGGCGAGAGGTTCTGGTGCGAATGGACCGGAGCCTCCTGCCTGAGGGGAGCAGGTCAAACAGACTGTGTCCAGGGTGAGAAGGGTCAGCTGAGATCCGAGCTGCACGCCCCAGTGTCCTGGAGGTGTACAGGTCCTGCAGAGATGGGAGTCTGCAGCCAATCACCTTCTCAGCAGAGCGCACAACACGCTGCAGTCTCTGTTTGTCCCTGATAGTGGCTCCAGCGTACCACACAGTGATGGAGGAGGTGAGGATGGACTCGATGATTGCAGTGTAGAATTGCGTCATCGTCCGTGTTGGCAGGTTGAATTTCTTCAGCTGCCTCAGGAAGTACATCCTCTGCTGGGCTTTCTTAATGACGGAGGTGATGGTGGGCTCCCACTTCAGGTCCTGGGTGATGGTGGTACCCAGGAAGCGGAATGAGTCCACAGAGGTGATGGGGGTGTCAGTCAGGATGATGGGGGGGAGTGGAGCTGTGTGCTTCCTGAAGTCCACAATAATCTCCACTGTCTTCTGGGCATTCAGCACCAGGTTGTTGTGGCTGCACCAGGACACCAGACGTTCAACCTCCCTCCTGTAGGCAGACTCATCCCCGTCCGAGATGAGTCCAATAACGGTAGTGTCATCTGCAAACTTGATTAGCTTGACAGACTGGTGGGTGGAGGTGCAGCAGTTGGTGTACAGGGAGAAGAGCAGAGGAGAAAGAACACAGCCCTGAGGGGAGCCGGTGCTGATGGTCCGGGAGTCCGAGACATTCTTTCCCAGCCTCACATGCTGCTTCCTGTCCGTCAGGAAGTCAGTGATCCACCGGCAGATGGGATCAGGCACATTCATCTGGGAAAGCTTGCCTCGGAGATGGTCTGGAAGGATGGTGTTGAAGGCAGAGCTGAAGTCCACAAACAGGATCCTGGCGTAGGTCCCTGGGGAGTCCAGATGCTGCAGGATGAAGTGTAGGGCCATGTTGATGGCGTCATCTACAGACCTGTTGGCTCTGTATGCAAACTGCAGGGGGTCCAGGAGGGGGGCCGTGAGGGTCTTGAGATGGGAGAGAACTAGGCGCTCAAATGACTTCATGACCACAGATGTCAGAGCCACGGGTCTGTAGTCATTTAGTCCAGTGATCCTAGGTTTCTTGGGGACAGGGATTATGGTAGAGGACTTGAAGCAGGTAGGCACATGACATGCCTGCAGTGAGGAGTTGAAAATGCCAGAAAATACTGGGGCCAGCTCGTTTGCACAGTGTCTGAGGGTGGCAGGAGACACACCGTCTGGGCCGGGAGCTTTCCGAGCATTCAGACTCTTAAACTGCTTCCTCACATCTGCTTCATGAATATGAAGAGTTGTGGTGGGAGGAGGTGGTGTGAAATCCTCTTTTGTGTGGGGTGAGGAGGGGGTGTTGTAGGTGAAGTGTTTGAAGGTGGTGATGGCTCTATGGAGGGGGGAGAGGTGGGGGAATTAGTGTCCAAAGTGTCTCTATTGTTGGGGCCGTTGGAGGTGTGAAGGCTGCCTGATGGCTCGTCAAAACGGCAGTAAAAGTCGTTGAGGGTGTTGGCCAAGAGCAAGTCATCAGTGGAGTGGGGGGTTTTAGGCTTGTAGTTGGTGATATTCCTAAAACCTTTCCACACAGAGGCCGAGTCATTCTCTGAGATCTGCTGCTGCATCTTCTCAGAGTGCTGATGTTTAGCAATGTCCACTTCTTTAGTGAACCTGTACTTGGCCTCTCTGTAGCAGTCCCTGTCTCCGCTTCTGAACGCCTTTCTCTTTTCCAGCCACAGCTTTTTGAGTTTAGCAGTAAACCAGGGTTTGTCATTGTTATAACTCACCCTGGTGCGTGATGGCACAATGCTGTCCTCACAGAAGTGGATATAGGAGGTGACAGTGTCCGTACACTCGTCCAAGCTGTTAGAAGCAGCCTTCATTGTGTCCCAGTCTGTGGTCTCCAAACACGTGCGAAGCTCCTCCACAGCCTCGTTGCTCCACAGTTTTTTGGTCCTCACGACAGGTTTGGAGAGCTTCAGCCTCTGTCTGTACGCGGGGATTAGGTGGATCATGACGTGGTCAGAAAGTCCGAGTGAAGCGCGGGGCACCGCACGATAGGCCCCGCTGATCGTGCTGTAACAGTGGTCTAATGTCCTCTCCTCTCTGGTCGGGCATTTAATATACTGCTTGTATTTGGGAAGCTCATGGCTCAGATTGGCTTTGTTAAAGTCCCCAAGAGCAATAATGAGGGAGTCCAGGAATGTCCGCTCCATGTGCAGTATCTGCTCCGCGAGTGCGCACTGAGCTGCCTGCGCATCCGCATCTGGCGGGATGTAAACAGCGGCCAGGATGAATGAAGCAAACTCCCGCGGAGAATAAAACGGTTTGCAGTGAATAAAAAGGTATTCCAGAGAGGAAGAGCAGTGCTGAGCAATCATTGTTACGTCTGTGCACCAGCCACTATTAATGTAGAAGCAGACACCTCCACCTTTGGTCTTACCAGAGAGAGAGGCCTGCCGGTCCGCGCGCAGCAGATGAAAGCCCTCCAGCTTGAGCGCGCTGTCCGGGATGTCCTCACAGAGCCACGACTCCGTAAAACATAAGACACAGGAGGAGGCAAAGTCTCTGTTCATGCTTCTCATCAGGTCCAGCTCGTCTATCTTATTCCTGAGTGAGCGTACATTGGAAAGGAAGATCCCAGGAAGAGCAGTTCACAGTCCGCGTTTCCTCAGACGCACGAGTGCGCCGGCTCGCTTACCTCTCTTTCGGCGTCTCACTTTCCTGATCAGAGTCTGCAGTAAATCTGCCGCAGATGCGACAAATATTGGAAGTAAATCCCCAGGTGTTGTAGTCCTGTAGTTAAGAAGCTCTTCTCTGGTGTAAGAATATCCAGAGGAGTGCCCAGACACAGAAGTTATGCACAAAAACAAGACAGAAGTAATGCACTGAAGCACCAGGGCATCCATACGCGGCGCCATCTTGGATATGGTTTACAATTTAACCTGGAAGACATAACAACAGAAGTAACTTTTCATCATCACAAAAAACTGCAGAGGGATACGTTAAATACAGGTCCAGCTGGATTCTCAGACTCACATCTTTTGTGCTTCTGCTGATTTTAAAAAATGACAATTATCATTTTTAATAGTTCCTGACATGTGGAGCAAAAACAATCAATGATTAATAACACAGCTGAGTTCAGCGTTCAAGAGATGTCAATCCAGCATCATGATAAAAAATACTTTTAGTTAACTGAGCATGCAACCTCAAAGTTCATCTGTTCCAAGTAATTAGTTTCTCTCTGGTCCCAGTGTGTACCCTCTCGTTTCCCACCCTCTCGTTATCCTGCCTGTATTTAAGTTAAGTGTTTCTAGTTTCTATTTTTTTTAGCTTTGTATGTTTGTGCTTTAGCGTTCAGTATTAGAGTAATTAAAGCTGCCTCTTTTAGTTCACTCCCTTTGTTTCCAAGTCCTGCTATTGGGGCCTAGCTCTGCCTGCCACACAGTCATCGTGATAATTTCAATGTCAAAGTCAATTTTACTTATATTGCACATTTCATTCTTTAAAGGAATTAAAACAGCAAAACAAAACATTGAAATATATAAACTTGCAGGCAATTCGAGTAAATTCCTTTAACTTGATATCCAAGCTCATTGGAGTCCAGGAGGCCTGCCATGACTGCCCTTCACCGTCAGGCCTGGTGTCAGTACCGTGTGCACTGGAACGTGAACATATAGAGAAACGTTATGTTCAGCGATGAGTCCAGGTTCTGCCTACAGCTCACTGCTTCAGCTTGTGCTTAATGGATTGTCATAAGATTCATGAGAGTGTTGACTTATCTTTACTAATCAATGCTTCCTTCCACAACTAAGGTACTAATGTACAGAATGTGTGTAGGTGCATGTGTGTCTGTGCGTTTCCAGCCATACCATACATAGACAGATGACCTTTCAATGAACCTAACGTGTGTGTATGAGCTATGCTCAAAAAGCAGAAGCATCTTGCTAAACTCTAAAAACAGAAACTTGCAATTGATCATATCTGAAATGAACATTTAAAGGTGTGAAATCTCGCATTTTAATAGAACAGAACAGTCTGGTTTAAAGCTATTGTATGCTTCCTTCCACAACTGCAGACTGTAACCTGTAGCACAATATCTAAAATTGTTCCAACATTAATTTAACAAAACAAATTAAGAGTGAATCATTTTAAAAAATGAACCTATAAATTCAGTTTAAAAGACTGTTTTTTTTAAAGTGTTTTTTTTTTCCAGCACCAGAAACATGGTTCACCCCAAAAATGAAACACTGTCTTTGGACGAGAACTGTGGTAATGTCGACACATCAGCCAACCCTTTCTTTATGCTGGTCTACAGTCTGGTGTTTCTGGTAAGTTTCAAATAATCAGATTGTGGTTTTTTTTAAGGAACTGGTTCAAGGTTCTCTGTGCATCTACAAACGTCCTGTTCTCTCGTCCTCTCTGTGTCTCTACAGGTGGGTTTACCCCTCAATGGCTTCATCATGAAGTTTTACTGTTGTCGGGCTCGGCAGCAGGCATCCAGCAGCTTGATGGTCTACCTGAAGAACCTGACAGCTGCTGACTTCATGCTCTGCCTCTCTCTGCCACTGCGCATCGCCCACTACATCAGCAGCTCTGCCATGGTTCAGCTGCTTCACTGCACAGTTGGAGCTTCTGCTTTTTTCCTCAACATGTACGCCAGCATCATATTTATGGCGTACATCGCTGCCAATAGGTAAGAAACCTTTAACGTTAAATTAGAGGGGCCTCTAATTTAACCTTTTCTTGGCTTATGAAGCTTATAATTTGTTTGAAGTAATGGCTTCCTATTTAATCGCTGTGGAGGTCCAGAGGTTGAAAGCTACCAGGGCTTTAAACTGACCCCTGCTTTTCCTTTGGTGAAGATGAGGGCAAAGAGAAAAAGAAAGAAGAGAAGAGACAAAGAAAAAAAAAAAGAGAGAAAAAAAGGGAAAAAAAGAAAGAAAAAGAAACCTTTAACGTAAAAACTAGATTAAGTGGTTAAGTACACACCCTGTGCTCCTCACAAAAGCATGAATGTACCTTTTTCTGGCTCAGTATTTACTTTTGCAGTTTTGGCACTGTTGTGATTAGTGAAGTTGTATTCTGCCTCCTTCCTCTTCTGTCTGCAGGTATCGGAAAATCGTACATCCTTCAGGAACTGTACGAACAGTACGAACTGCGAGAATCATCTCTGTCATCACCTGGGTTATTCTCCTGGCTCCAACAATCACTTTTATCAGCTTTTTTATCAGCTCCAAGGAACCTTTGACCTCTAATTACTGTGTTGATTCCTTTAGTTCATCAGTCAGCCTGCTGTACAAAATCCTCCACACCTTCTCTGCAATCATTGTCCTCTTAGTCTTCATATCCCTGGTCTTCTTCTACTACAGCATCTCCCGCAAGGTGTTGCAGTCACAGCAGAGGCAGCTGGCCTCCTCTGGTTCTGAGAAGCTGGTGAAGTCTCGCAGGAACATGTTGGTGCTGGTCAGCATCTTCTGCGTTTGCTTTGTCCCATATCACCTGGTTCGTCTTCCCTTTGTGTTTCTTTCGAACAGCTGCTCTGTGGGTCGAGTTTTGTACTACCTGCAGGAGGCGGCCGCCATGGTGTCAGTTTTCAACGTCTGTCTGGACCCTGTTGTTTACTTTTTCCTCTGTAAGACTTTTCGAGGTCAGGTGAGAAAGGCGTCCAGGAGGACCAACATCCAACAAGCAAATGAGGAGAGCGAGAGCAGCAGGGAGCAGCTGGACATCACTACATCAACACCAGTGATGTAAGGCAACGTACAGCATTTTATAAAATGACAAGATTTGCTTTTGTTTTGAGAGTCCGATTAGTGAAACCAGTATCATGGATCCCCGTCCTCATGAACCGCAGGACTTCTTCTGTGCTCAGATATCAACATGAGGCTGAACTCAGCACAAACACACAGGTGTCAGTGTTGCTAGCATTTAGCTTTAGCATGAATGAAGTGAACCAGTGTGTGGGCAGATTCAAAGAAAAAATGCATATTAAATATCTGTCTCTGGAAACAGTTTTAACATTCACACGTATCCAGATGAGCTTTTTATCTCTCGGCAGTAATCTGTACATTTGATAATAAAAATCTTAAACTCTAAAAGGCTTGGAAATGAATTTACTGCTTTTGCTTATAAAGAAAATATCTAAGATTTCCAGGCTGGTTTGCTTCTTTACTGTTTTTCAACACAGATGTTTTCACATGTTTGTTCGGCACTGGAGCTAAAAAATAAGTAAATAAATAATGTTTTAATGTTTTTTTGGTTGTTTCAAACAATTAGTGATGGGATTTCCGGCTGTTTTTAGAGAGCCGGCACTTTCGGCTCCGAACCGGCGTTAACTGAACTTTCTTAACAGAGCTACCTAGATCACTTAAATTACTCAATTGAAAGCATGTGTGTATTGTTTGTGTATTTATACACAAACACTCATATACATTCAAATAATTAAAAAAAAAAAAGTTCATTTACTTGTTACTACCACACACCAAATCCGGTCGTTGGTACTTCCTGGCTTGTGTAGCCACTAAGTAACAAAAGCTCAACACTGCCCCTAGCATCCTGGAGCACTTCTGTTGTGTTTTGTACGTGTTTTGAAGTTTGTATGTGCTTTGTCTCTAGGGGCCACCATAAATATACTTTTATTTATTCACTCCACATAAAATGTAATAAATAAATCATATAATACTAAAACCAACTAGTCACATTTCAACTTTTAACTATTTAAATTTTCAGCTTTTTTCTTTTAAGGAAATTTTAAGTGAAACAACACAAAACACTGCAAACCACAACACAATTAAATATAAATTAAAATATGAAAACAAAAAGAACATGCACATTCTCTGTCATATGGGCCTGCATGAATAAACTTTCTGAATCCTTTATCATCTGCAACTGAAAATACTTGTGGATGATTACTATACCTTTCTAATGTGACGTTGTTGTCCCTGGCTCTTTCTCTCTCCCTCCCGCTCTGTTCCTGTGCTACTGCGAGTGTAACTACCGCCCCTCCCCCCTCTGCCCAGCGTAAAGCACAAGGCTCGCATGCGGAGTGAAGCGGGAAAAAAGTGCAAGAGAGGGTGAGAGAAAGGAAAAAAGAAAACCCAACGGCTCGCAATAAGGAGCCGGCTCGTGTCGTTCACTTCAAAGAGCCGGCTCTAAAAGCCATTTCGTTTGCGACCGACACATCACTACAAACAATTATATGTTGTTCCTCACTGGTCAAGCTGCCCCTTTTTTGACTCCCACACTGATGCTTTTCTCTGCAGTTTGCACCATTTGTGAGACTAACAGTCTCACTTCCAGGTGCCTATTGTTGTAATTTGGTAATGTATAGATAAACCTGAACTGAAACTTCTGCTGTGCAGCTTACTAAGAGGTCCTCTCACGGCAGTGTGCAGTCACACACAAGAACAACTTAAATGACATTACAATTGTTGCACATTACTCTAAAATCATGAGACTGACTTTAAGATCACAACCTCATTGAAAACATAAGTATTATTGTCCCCGAAAATAGCTCTAATATATTAAGAGAATACAGCAAATGAGAACACGGGATGGCCAAAAAATGTCCTTTAATATGAGATCTTCTTGTTTTATTGGAGCAGTAACGTGCCATAGCAAAGAATAAGTGCACCTAAGAACAAGTATCACTGCTATGGAGTTTTTCATGTTTTACATACAGACTCAAGACTTTTTTATTTAAACACTGGTGACAACACATGTTTAATTTTCCATCAAACATTTCTTTCAGTCGTCTGCGTTTATCAGTGCTATGTGTGACTCATTTTTATTCAATAACCACAAAGTACAAAAATGCAAGATTAAACATTTTATTATAGATAAAAAGATAATTAATTACACATTCATACAATGAACAAGGTTTCTATAAAAATTACACACAGTGTAAGAAAAACATTATAAAAGTTTCATCAAAATATGAAATGCTTTCATATGATTAACGATTTTCTTAAAGATCATGTTCTTTGATGATCAAATTACATGTGCCACATTTTAAAAGTATAATATACTTAGAAAAGTGTTCACAAAAGAGCGATGTTTTAAGTGGAAGAAAAAGCATGGATGTGATGAGGGGACCAGAAACACTGGATCACAGGGCAGCTGGTACGGATTTGCGGATTTTTCTAGTGTCTGCAGAGCTGGTGGTTTCAAAAACTGCAGTCTTCACTCATCAGAAGGCCGTAAATTTGGCTGCTTGGTCAGATCAAAACCGTCCCCCAGGCTCTCAGTGGAGCCTGTGTCTCTTAAATGACTTTATAGAGTCTGGGAGGAGTTCGAGATCGTGGCCGGGGGTCATCCTGTGAGTCAGAGAAATTGTCATATTACACACTCTGGCTGCTGTGTGAAGACACAGTTTAACTTTTCTCTGGGATCCTTCTGAGTGTGTGATAGTCTCACGCTCAGGTTGCACATTTGTAAATCTAACTTTCCTTTTTATCTAAATTTTCCTTTTTTGAATTAAACAAATGTAAATAAAATGTAATAAAGCTTTCCATCCGGGCATGCAGCCTCCAGCTCTCCCCATCCTCAATGTTACAAAAGCACAGGTTTTACTAAGAACAACCTTTTGTACTAATAAGATGGAAGAAATCTCCTTCAGCATTCACAAAGTGGACTATTTCTCTCGCCTGATTGTGTTTTAGGGAAAAAGCAGCTAATAGATAGTTAATGGGTTTTGTATTCGTTGTTGGTTTATCCTCAGGATTTTCTGTGAGTCTGTTGTGGTCAGTGCAATCCTCCATGCTGTTGCATGCTGGGAGGAGGGTCAGGTCGAGGGTCACAGATGTCAACAGACTGAATGAACTCATCTGCGAGGCCAGCAATGTTGTGCGGATGGAGCTGGACTCAGTTAGGGTGGTGTCTGAGAGGCAGATGTTGTCCAAGATAAGGACAATGGTGGATAATACTTTACCGGAAGTACTCCTAGAGGTGAGAAACGTGACTAATTGAATCCAGACGCTTGACGAATTGCATCTGGTGTGAAAAAAGATTTATGTTTGTCCAGAGAGGGAGGGGGTCGTTGCTGGGGGGGCATGGTTGAGGAGAGTTCAGCAGATTTTGTGATGAGTCAGTGGAGATCCGAGTGCATTCGGCTGTATAGAGACCGAATGATCGCAGCAGTTGGTGAGTAGAGGTCTACAAATGTAAACATTTTTTGGCAAAGACTGAGGGCTATTTCGTTCTTTTTACAATAGTGGATTTAGATTTATTAAGAATTATTATTTATTAAGTGAGAGAAAGAAAAAGAGTTTTTCTTCATTTTTCTTCGCTTTTCTTTGCAAGCTCCTTTGACTTCATTTTTAGAGCTACTTTTACAAGGACAGATATGGACATTTTTGACACGATGCACAGTGCAGATGAATGAGAAGGAGGAATTCCTCCTATCTATGCTTACACTCAGTGAGCTCCTCCCTAATGAATGTCAAGTTATCATCTCCATCTCCATCCTGTGTGTGTGTGTGTGTGTGTGTGTGTGTGTGTGTGTTGATTTATCCCACTTTTCGAGTTTCATCTGTAGAGCGGTGTACTCCGGTGCACAAAATAGAAAACAATTTATTCTGAAAAAATGCAGATGAAGAGTTGTTTGTTGACAGTATAGATCGTCTGTTTTTAAGCCGGCGATGGTCTAGCTGCCAGTCATTTAATAGACCAATATTTTTTATTTATTTAAATGGTGCTAACTCACTTTGTTCCACACAGCCCAGCAGTGGCGGTTAAACTAACCTGTTTTTGGATCAAAGAAAACCATCAAAGCATGAGGAATGAGCCCAGGAGTCTCGGCTAAAAAAAAAAAGCACTAACCACTACTTTCTTATGTCTACTATACAGGAGTTGCTGCTCACACCCTGAGTTACACTAATGAGTCTGTCAGATGTCCCAAATGTCAGGCTGCACGCGTACTCACACTGGACTCCTCATGGCCTTATTTCCACGAGCCCTCGACTCAGCTGCAAAGTGCTTACAGGGTCAGTTTCCTTTTCACCAGAATTATCTGCTGTCATCCAGTCATAAGTTGAGCAATGGTTTAACCAATTTTCCATCAAACCATAAAGGGAAGCTGGATTTTAATAGAACCTATACTACGCAATTACTTTTTATTGAGTTCATGCACTGTCTCTGAAGCACCCCCAAGAATGGGCTAAAATCGTCCCTGGAGTACAGTGCTGCAAATACCGCGAGATCTGCGACTTTATCACTTGAACGGGCGGCTCTTAATTCTCCTGCACGCGCTTTTTGGTGAGTTCGCGAGAACGCGCAGGAGATATCAGCTGTCCGGTGTGCTTTCCAGTCACAGACCGTGTGCGCTGCTGGTGGATTCACACTGTAGTGATGCAGGAGAACCAGGAGCTGGAGCAGCGGACTGCTGGAGCCCCCACCTCCTCCTCAGGAGCCCAGGTCAGTAAGCAGGACGCGTGGGTTTATATCTGATCCTTCTCGGTGTGGGTAGAAGAATACACGAGTATCTGCCGGTTTTTGCCTCCGCGGCTCTGAACCTTAGTCAGGAAACCGCTGGCTGTTCTGGGATCCGTGACTGGCTCGTAGACGGTGTTGTGGCAAAAAGTGATTGCCTGCAAAAAAAAATGATTTCCACTGTTTCCATGTGTTTTTTATGTGTAATATCTTTGCGTATGTTGCTAAATTATTAGTTTCAGATGTAGCCATTCTTGTATTTTGCTTGTTTACATTATTGTATTTTGCACAACTCTGTTGCTTGTGAAGCTCGCACACAAGAATTTCACTCACATGTGCTGTACCAATGTACCTGCACATGTGATGTGACAATAAAAGTGATTTGATTTGATTTGATTTGATTTAAATAAACTTTTGTGAACAGGTATTACAGAGGGGGTTATATATAAAATTTAAAAAATTACCTGTTTCTCAAGTATCTTTATTACTGTGTCATTGTACTTACATTATAATCAATCAGCTCCCTTTTGTCCACTTAAAATATGTTTACAGAACTATTGTTGCAATTTCAGCTGTCCTCTTGGCCAGATTACTCTTAAAAAAGACATTTTTCAAGTCAAAAAGGTTTTTTCTCACTGAGGCTTCATCCGTGGTCTATGCCTGTAACACGTGTTTCTCCAGTGGAAATGTTTAGAAGCCTTTTCTCTGCTGTTCAGCCCTCTGATTCAGTCCAGCGCAGAAGTCCCGACAGAGCATCCTGCTGTTAAACAGCAAAGACCCAGTGCAGCTGCCAACTGGTGCGGATAGCCCGAGGTGTCCCGCTAGACTCCGACAAATCTAACAACAAACATATAAAACAGCCAAACATTCTAATAAATACGAAGCAAACTGAATAATATCTCCTACAGCGGGTCTCTCACATTAAAATCATTTTCACTGCTTTTAAATCATTTCTTAATAAATCCAAAACATTTCCAGTGAAATTAATGTTTTAAATAAACACGATAAACTGTTTAAATTATTTTTAATAATCAACGTAAAATACGGATTTTAAAAAATGTTATAAACGAATAAATATCCTTTAAAGCTGTCAATGAAACAGTAATATGTATGTTCTTGTGTTGGGGTGGTGCAGCCTTAAACATGAGGGAAAGTAATGACAGTGACAATAATGTTAATGATCCAGGGAAGCCCCACTGGGTCATCGTGCAGGGCTCAGCAGATGTGCAGCTCTTCCTTAGATGTGGATAAACTCACAGGCACACGTGCCACATGGTGGTGCTGTACAAGAAGAGGGTCGCGGGTATGAATCCAGTCTGTGCTGTTCATATGTTCTTCCACTGTCCAGAGGATCACTGTGATTCTAAATGAAGTCAAAGAATTGTATGATCCATCGTACCAATCGTTTTTCTCGTGACAGGAATAATGAAACAACTTTTTCGGGGGGGATAATGGTGGAGGCTTTGAAGCAGGTGGGTACAGTACATGTCCTCAGGGAGGTGCTAAAGCTAACAGTGTAGGTCTGATGGAGTCACAGTCTGGTCCAGCTGCTGATGTGTGTGTGTGTTGGCTGGCATGGCACACACACCAGCCATGAATAATCAAAGGGCCTTTTCATTAGAACCTGCTCAGATTAGCTCGACTGGTTTTCCATAGAAATTGACAGACCACGTGACTTTTGCGCATTGCATTGTGGGTACGAGTGGCAACATAATCAAAACACTGCATTAAGCGCTAGCATTTCCAGCACTGGTAATCATTAATCATTAATTCTGCGTCTGGTTTTGAAAGTGACAATGAAGGAGAGAAGCGGAGAGTGGATGACGAAGCCATCCTGAGCCTGTTCGTTTCCGACACTGGAGAAGAGGACTTTGGTGGTTTTAGTGCAGGAAGAAGAGAAAGATGGTGAATGACTGACTTTTCTTCTTGTTAAAGCCGTGTCACTGCACCTGAGCCTAAAAGGTAGGCCCAATCTATTTTTCTGGTGTGCTGTAGGTTATTGTTATGTACTACATTTGTTACTCATTTATGAAGCACAGTACATGTTTCGTACTTGTAATTACCGGTACTTGTGCATATACCTAAAAAGTTATGCAAATATGTACCCATAACTTGTTTTTCAAAATATTAATAAAAGTGATGTCTCCAAACAGCCATCTCTTTCCTGACAGTTCCCTTTGTGCATATTCTCTTACATATGACATGTAAGTCAACATTGAAACACCTGCGGCTTTTAGTCAGGTGCGGCTAATGTATGTACAAAACAGGATTTCCCCCTGATTTTAGCTAATATTCAGGTGCGTGTTGTAGTCCGGGAAATGCAGTATATGGTCCTAAGTGTTAGTAACTTCAGATCCCTGCAACAAGCCCAGGTCCAGTTTACTTTGGTGATTTGGACTATTCCACTTCACAGCTGTTGTTCCTTTTTTCTTTTATCTCGTGTACAGGCCAACGCATCTATTTGTCGTTTCAGGTTGTAGTATTACACAACATTTTCAGATCTAATAGAAATAGAATGAGTGTTTTGTAATTCATTCAATGCATTGTCTTTATTTATAACTGGCATTATTGTTTCATTCTATCATAGAATCTTACAAGAAAGAGGCAACATTGTATTCCATCATGCTGTATTATTTATCAGCTGCTTCGGTGAAAAACAAATCAACAATGCAACCAAAAAACATTGCAAAACAACATACTGGAAAACAGTTATTCATCACTTGATTGTTTCAATACAACACTTGGGCACATATATGCGGGACTTTTGTGGCTGTTTTGATATCGCTCTCTCTCTTAACCGATCAAATCTCGCTGTTGTAGCAGCTTTAAACTCGGTATGACCCAGGTTGATAGAGGGGGCCCAGTCTGGATCGCATTCCAGCATTTTGTAGGCTGGTTTTCCTACAAAACTCAACAAACTTTAGCCCGCAAAGCCACAGTGAACAAAGCAGCACAGCGCAATGAATTCAATTCAAATTAAGACTTATTTGTAACCTACATCAACAATTATGTTATGATAAAATATGTATTAACTACAACAGAAGACTTACCTTTGTGGAAATGCTTGGAGCAGACTAACATGTGAGCTGGAGTGTTCTGAGACGTTATATTTGGTCTTTGAATGGCTGCAATCCAGGCCATCCGTCGGCTCTTTGTTATTTCGGAAACATGGCTCGAACAATTTCTCTTCCACGACGGAATCCAATAAAAAATCTCTTTACCCGTCGGCTTCCCGGTGCTGTCATGTGACTATTGCAGTTAATAATACAACAGCTTCTTGCCATTTTTTGTGTTTCTTTTTATCGCTGTGTGACTGTTTTCATGTGAAAGCCTACATGCGCTAGTACCGCTTGCCACTCGTACCCACAATCCTTTGTGGTTTTACCCTGGAATAACGTCACATTTTCAATCTTTGGTCGTGTCCAAATTCATGGGCTGCATCCTCCTGAGGACGCATTTGTAGACCGATTACGTCATAGCGACACGCCGAAGGCTGTCCAAATTCGTAGACTCCTCCGAATGCAGCCGACAAATGCGTCCTCCTTTTCCCCGAATTTGAAGGGTGTGTCCTTCATGGCCTACCATATCCCAGAATTCATGGCGCGGCGTCAAACAGAAAACTGATTAAACAGAAGAGTGAGATGGTCGAGAATTTACGCCAGTGTCCTGTTATATTTTAGATAGCAAGGAGCAGACGGCCGAGTTTATTATACTCCACAGAGACAGCGGTGACACTAATCAGAAGGCTCGACCGTCCAATTTCCCCAGCCGTTTACTTCCGGCCTACCCGACCTTCTGGGGACCCGGCCCACGTAGACCGCAACGGCTGGGTCCTCAGGAGGATGTAGCCCATGAATTTGGACACGACCTCTATTACACTCGAGTAACACCTAATTGTTGTTATAGCAATGCAGCAGAACATCCCGTGATATCATTTGTATGCAACACAAACGCAAGCAGGGTCTAATTGTGGTCATAAATATTTTGCGCAGTTGTGAGTTTTGTACCCTTGTAAACATAAAATATCAGAAAATGTTTGTGCATCTACAGATGAGAATTTGTGTTTGTAAAAGATATTTACACAAGTTACTTTAAAAAAAAATTGCTAAGGTCTGGTTACATGTACAAAGCAAAAAACCACTTGTTTTTGCAAAGTGATTGGTCAAAGTCATGTCAATCAGTTGGAGGGGTGCTTTACTGAGCTCCTTTTAAAAAGCACCCCTCCGGCACGCAGACTGGATATTTAAACTTGTGATTGACATGACATTGACCAAATAGCTGAAAGGAATAAAAATTGGGTCAAAATTTGTGCTTGCAAGTTGAAACTCCAACACAGCCAGGGAACTTGAGCGCAGTTTTACATGTAGTTTCTTGCTTTGTATCGGTAAGTAGAACTGAACAAAAATAATTTATTACACAAATCTTTTTTGCACACTCATAATTTTCATCTATAAATGCACAAACCTAAAAATTTCAGATATTTTGGTTTACAAGGCTACAAAACTCAGTTCACAACTACACAAAATATTTATGACCACAATTAGGAGATCAGCAAAGCGAGCGTGTACCTGCTGCTCGCTTTATGGCTTCTTGTCAGACTCGGGGAGCATGTTGTTGTTATTGTGGGCATCATTTCCCTCATTGCCGAGATTAACAAATGGCAAATTTTTTCATGTTCCAGTCATAAGTGTAAAGATAAAAAACTATATGATCTTCTGGGTCAAAGGTCAGCGTCACACTGATTAAGATGAAGGATCAGCTCCAAACTTGATTTAATAATATAATATTCATAATGATCTCTTTCTTGGTTTGAGGTATTTAAGAAATGTCAATACAGCATACAACTTCACACTGACACACAAAGATTGATATATTATATTAATGTTTAATAAAAACACAATAAAACATCAGTTTTAGTATAGATCTCTCTGAGTGCTTGTGTTTTATTTTTTTGTTCCTTCGTGGAGTCTAACGTCACCGCTCTCTCTTTCTGTCTGCTGTTTATTCAGAAACAGAAGAAGACTGGACGTACTGTGCACCAGTGCCAGGACTGCAACAAGACCTATAAATCCAAACACAATTTAAAGCGTCACCATAGAATTCACACCGGAGAGAGACCGCACAGCTGTGACGAGTGCGGAGCAGCTTTCAACGCTTTAGGCGCTACAAATCCACCAGCGCATCCACACAGGAGAGAAACCCTACAGCTGTGAAGAGTGTGTCGCAGCCTTCGCAGTTTCGAGTACACTGAAAAAGCATCTCCGTGTTCACACTGGAGAGAAACCCTATGTTTGTAAACCCTAATGCTCAGCTCTGCGACCTGAGTGCTCACACTGTGCATCCAAATTTTAGCTTGGTAACATGAAGTGTTACCAAAGCTTATATTATATAGCTAAGATATAACACAAAATCTGTCTCTTGCTCTTCCTCTCTCTCCATCTCTGTCTTTCACTCACACAGACACACAGCACCAACAACATCAACTAAAATGCTAATGAAAAACACTGACTTACAACACAGCTGCAGTTGAGCAGAAATGTCCATCCAACTTCTTTCGCGGATGTTGCCATGATAATTTTGTAAGGCCACATCAAAAAGGCTCGGATGGGCTTGCCAAAGTTCTACTAGTTCATCTTTTTCACTTCTGTTTCTGTATTTGCACACGCGGAGTGTGAGATGTTGCGTTAAATTGGCTCGTGGCATCGCATCTATAGTGTGATACCCTCACAAGTGGCAACCATGTGACCGTACAATTGCTGATCGGGAGCTGGTCGTGAGGCGTTAATCGCGTCTCATTACCCCATTTATACTACATGATGCATGACACACGATTAAGGCGAAACTCCCCAAATCTCGGTTAGCGAGTTGATGCTGACAGCACTAAGTAAAACAAAAGGAAAAGTCACATTTATAAAGAGTCGATCTCGTCTGAAAATGGGCCATAAATTGCACCGTGTATGCCCAGCTTAACTTTGACACAAAGACGTCTGCTGTGATGTTTACACCTGTGGTGAAGTCTCACTAGTGTCAGATTTTATTATATACACAGATATAAAAATATGGATATGTACAGATAAACGATCCAAATTATAATATTTCTGTCCGAGTCAAAATTGATTGGATCAAATCAATTATGGAAATCAGATACCCAGCACTGTTTTCTTTTTTCTGCCAAATATTAGCTCATTTTTTTCAACCTAAATTTTATCAGCTTGATAAAGAAATGACTGAAACACTCTTGTGAGGCCTGTTTAGTGGACTGATGTTGATCTTAACTGATTTAACTCCTACTCCTTTTCTTAGTTTAAGTTTATCGTTCTAATCGTTTTTGCTGCTTTATATTTTCAATTTAATTTTGTTGTTTAAGGATTTTTGGCAACACGGTGGTTAGAAGGTCCTGAGTTCAATTCCACCATCAGGCCGGGGTCTTTCTGTGTGGAGTTTGCATGTTCTCCCCATGTTTGTGTGGGTTCTCCCCGGATGCTCGGCTTCCTCCCACCATCCAAAGACATGCACTTTGTGGGGATAGGTTAATTGAAAAATCTAAATTGCCCATAGGTGTGAATGCTGGAGTGAATGTGAGCGCGAATGGTTGTCTGTCCCTGTGTGTTGGCCCTGCGACAGACTGGTGACCTGTCCAGGGTGTACCCGCCTCTCGCCCTATGACAGCTGGGATCAGCTCCAGCGCCCCCTGCAACCCTGAAAAGGATAAGCGGAAGTGAATGGATGGATGTTTAGGGTTTTAGTTTTAGGTCTTTTTATTACTGATTTTTTTTATTGTGTTCTTTTCTTCATGTTTGCTGTTCTGACTTGTTTAATTCATGGCTTTACTGTGAGGCTTTACATGTGGGGTTTCACAACTTGCATTTGCACCTGGATTAAGATGTGCTTTCTAAATAAAGGTTTTCTTTCTTGACTTCTGAACCAAATAACAGCTTATGAGGTGGTAACTACTGGGAACATGTCCTCAGGGCGCGAGTCCCTCTTGTTTTCTGGAGTAAAAACTTGTTCAGCATAACTGAAGAATGAAGGTGCACTAAACGATGAGGATGATGTTCAGTGGTGGTGGTGACACATACAGGTTGCACAGCTGTGACTTCCAACCAACATAAAATCAAGATCATCAAAATGTAACGACCTCGACAGGAAATCTGCAATGACCCAAACGCTTTAATAGAGTTTAATGAAAGAATCGTTTTTGCCTCAGGATTTTACAATCAGTCAATGCCAGTGCTGATTTATGAGAAACATCAATCCAGTTTCATTTAATATAGGATTTAAACAGCACCAGATGACACAAGGTTAACAGACAAAAGATAGCATGAAAAAAGAATAATGCACAACTAAAAGCAAAGGCCTGAAATATTATTTTATGATTATTTGCTGTTTTTGTTCATCTTTAAAGACTCTCCTGAGAGACTGTGAAAAGCTGCCAGGGAACCTGAATTGTTTCAGGTAGGTGGAAAACATACAAACACCGCAATAAGAAAATAACACAAGTACCTATATTAAGAGGAGTCGGCGCCCCACAAACAGCTGTGGACGGCCTTGTTTGTGTAAACTCTTTGTTATCGAGAACAGATGAATAAATATCGTCACTTCACACTTCAGGAAACCTTTCCCTGCGTGTTCATCAGAAATATATTGATGACAATGAGCCTCAATAGTTTTTCTTTTTATATAGATTTGATTTTTGTGGTTTTAAAATAGTTTTGTTAACATGTTTATTTATTTATTTTTATTTCAGTCTTTCACTCTCCAGATTTAGAAGAGCCTCAGCCATCCATCTGTTTGATTTCCATTCAGCAGTCAAGAGGAGCTGAGAGATTATGAGATTCCAACAAATATAGAACTGACTCTTCTGTATTCACTTCACTCCAATAATAAATGCACCACTGTTTTATTTTCTTCCAGTTACTTTAAAGCACTTATTTTTATATAATATAATATAATATAATATAATATAATATAATATAATATAATATAATATAATATAATATAATATGCCTTGGAGCTGGAGCTTCTGCTCTCATTAGATTCTAACTACACTACCCAAGATGCCCTGCCCGTCCCGTTGCCAAGATACGTAACATTCCACAAAGGCCATTTTGACGCCGAAAAGCGAGTTTGGCTTGAACTCAGACGACAAGTAAGACATTTAAAACATATTTATCAGATTTGAGTTTAGCTCTGCCGGCAGGTCGTTTGTCTCTGCATGCCGAGTGTGTGCTGTCTCAGGTGGGTTAATCGGCTTAAAACCGCCGGTGTCGGCTTCTTGTTAGCTGTCTGCTGCTAGGTGGCTAATGCTACTGTAAACCGTTGTTTCTGATGGAGGTTTTACTGTGTCCGCCCGCAGCTGACCCGCCGGGCTCCGATGGAGCGGGCTGACCGGGACAGAGGAGGCCGCCTGCTGAAGAACCAGCCGTACGACGAGAGCCTGGATGTGGCGGACGCCGAGGAGGTACCGAGCGTGTACAGCCCGACTTCCCGCAGCCAGCCCCAGGTAATCTCCTCCTGTCCTTGCAGAGAGCTCCGGTTTAACCGGTGATCGTGACGCCTGCTCGTGTTTCTTCATTATTTAAAGCTCAAAGTGTTTCCAGTCACAAACTCGTCTGTGTAGAAACTGTGTAGAAATGACAGAAGAGTGAATCTGGTAATGTTAAGTGAGCATCATGTTTTAGAGCCCCAGTTTTTATTAAAACACTAAATAAAGTTTCCTTCCATCAGAGTTGAACTGTAAGCTGAGTCAGTCCTGCCATGCTCCAGGTTGGTCTCAGGTCACATGACCTGGTTTTGTTTCTTCGTCTTTCAGGTGGAGTTCAGGAGGAGCAGCAGGAGGGTTCACAGCCTGATGTCGGCCCACAGCAGCAGCGACGAGTTTGACGAGGACCATGGGAGGGGGAAGGAGCCGGGAGGGGGGCGGCCAGAAGAGGAAGAAGAGGATGATGACGAAGAAGATGATGATGACGATGAGGACTCCGAAGATGACGAATCGGAGGAGGACAGCAAGCTCCACAAGGCGCCAGAGGGCCTGTATGATCCCGCCGACTACGCCAACCTGCCCGTCAGCACCGACATCAAAGAGCTGTTCCAGTACATCACACGGTGAGCAGAGACACACATGTGGCAACTCACGTTTTTTAACACCATCTGGTGCTTGTTTATGCTAAAAATAAAAAAACCTTATCAAAGTTTATTGATAAAGCACCGAATCACAACAACAGTCACCTCAAAGCACTTTATTTGTTAAAGACCCTGCAGTAAATCACGTAGTTGTCACGCACACATCTGGAGTTTCCGTGTTTTGTGTTTGTCTCAGATACACCCCCGAGTCCGTTGAGCTGGAGCACAACCTGAAGCCGTTTATCCCGGACTTCATCCCTGCAGTGGGAGACATCGACGCCTTCCTCAAGGTTCGAACACAATCGCACCTGATAGCATAGAAAGCGCGACCTCTGACCTCAGAGTGACCTCATGTTGTGATCCCACAGGTGCCGAGGGCCGATGGTAAACCGGACAACCTGGGGCTGCTGGTTCTGGATGAGCCCAGCGTGAAGCAGTCGGACCCGACGGTGCTGTCGCTGTTTCTGTCGGAGGAGACCAAGCAACACGGCGCCACCGAGGTACACACACACCTGTACGCACGCACACACACACCTGTATGCACGCACACACACACATCTGTACACACACGCACACATCTGTACGCACACACACTCAGCATTAAAGTCAGAGTCACTCCTCATTGTTTCCTTTCCTGCAGGTGAAGAAGGTGACGAGCATCGCCAACCCTCAGAGCAACCCGCGGGCGGTGGACAGCTGGGTGGAGAGCATCAGCGCGCTGCACCGCTCCAAGCCGCCAGCGAGCGTCCAGTACAGCAGACCGATGCCTGACATCGACAGCCTGATGCAGGAGTGGCCAACCGAGCTCGAGGAGCTGCTGGACCGCCTGCAGCTGCCGTCCGCCCGCCTGAACTGTGACCTGCTGCAGTATGCGGACATTGTGTGCAGCCTGCTCGACATCCCCGTCTACGGCAGCCGCGTCCAGTCCCTGCACCTGCTCTTCAGCCTCTACCTGGAGTTCAGAGACTCGCAGCACTTCACGCGCAGAGCTTAGTGGCTGGAAGTACCACATCCAAATGGTCACAAAAGTCTGTTCAGGAACTGAAAACTAACCCCAGATGTTCGACTATTTTGTGGCTGCTGTAAAAGTTTTTATTAGCTGAGAACCTGTTGCTCTGCTTTTGTTTATTTCCTCCTTTTGTTTTCTGTTTGTCCTCTGAAATAAAAGCCATGTTCAGGCTCTTTGTAAAAACACAGCTTTCGAGCTTCATCTAACCTAAGCTTGCTTTCACTGCTCACCTGTGCCACCTGCAGCAGCCTGAATACTTCAGGGACCAGATGAAGGTCCTTGATAAACGCTGTAATAAACCAGCCGCTCAGAACAAGGTCACTGTCTGAACATCTGTAAAGTCCTGTGCCTGCAAAAAACGCCTGTTACTCAAAGATGCCCGTATATATTATATGTAATTAATAAAGTAAACTCTGTGAGTGTAACCCAGTCATAGATTACATATTGTTATAATTACACAAAATGTGTTCTTTATACCTGACTGTTAGGACCTTCAAGCCTGTATTTGTATTCATTATGGTTAGAGCCCCTCCTCATTGTTCTTCTTCTTCTTTGGTGCAACCCTGTAAATACAGTGTACCCCTTTGGCCTCTCCCATTTTCTACAATTCCCCTGTGGGGGAGGTGGGTGTCGTTTCCCTGTACCCTGTGCAACACACATGTAATTCATATTTAGCCACCCTGATGTTTCTGATTGCGATTTTAGTTCAATTATTGTCATATTAATGCTAGCACGAATATATAATTATGGCTAGCTTGGAAGTTGTGATGGGTTGAGCGAACCCCCCACTGTTTGTATTTGGTTGTAGGAGCTGGAGCGAGCAAGTTATTTACTCGGAGGTCTTTCTTTTACCTTTCTTTGTCAGGTATGTCAGATTTTTTGCTGGTGTTTTTTTTTCTTATGTCAAAAATGTTCCATGTAACTTCGTACTTTATGTTTAATGGAAAAATAAACGCAGAGCCTTTTCTACAATTCCCCTGTGGGAGAGGAGCTGGAGCGAGCACGTGTTTACTTGGAGGTTTTTCTTTTACCTTTCTTTGTCAGACACAACGCAGAAACACACAGTTACATGAGGTCAAAGGTCAAGTTTGAAAGCTCCAAATATAATTTTAAAAGACGTTTTTAGAAGTTTTCTTTAGGTGTGTTTTACTTCTAAACATTTAGATTTTTAACACTAATTTAACAAGTAATCCTATTTTGTTCTATTAGTATTTTAAGTCATAAATACTAAACAAGAAAATCTGCGTCTCCTCCCTCCTCCCACAATGCACCGCACTGTTATTGTTTGGGCTTCTTCAACATGGCAGCCGCGGGCTGCCTCTTCCAGAGAACCCTGGCCCGGTCCAGACCCGGTACTAACAAGGTGTGCTTCCTCTACTTACAGCCGCCAGGACGATCTTGATCGGTCTGATTGATTAACCGGTTCCCACAGCTGCTAAATCCCCCGCCTTTTTGCCGCCACCCCATCCTCCACCAGACTCCATTCAAAAACCTTCACCTTTATCTTGACCAGCGCAGTCAGTATGACGTGTTAGCGCTGCTGAATGATTCTCACATTAAAAAAACATATGTGATATAGAAAAGGATCCGCTATGTTTACCGACCGAATACTAAATTAATATTACATAATAGAGACGTAGAAACATGTCCAAACTGTCTTGTATCCGTTAGCTTTTAGCCTGTAAGAAACATGCTTAAATGTCAGATTGTGGATGAGCTGCTTGAAACGCACTTCCTAAAAAGAAACAGCAACCCGTCTGGTGACTGAATGTTGTGCCGAAATCAAATTAGGATCATAAGTATTTAGAAAAATAGCCGGATGTGTTTTGGGTTTGTTCATTTGAAGGTGCGGAATAAGAAAATCATTGATTAGTACGTTTTTAAAATTGGATTTGGTTTGTGTGACGCACCTCTGCCTGAAGGCGTCAGTAAATTTTTGACAGCGAAATGACGGATTTAGAGTATAACCTGTTTTCATCCTTTAAACATTAATCTGTTTTTATGTTGTACGTGTTGTATTTTGTTTTTAAGGCCACTTATCACTCAGACTTAAAGTAGAAACGATTCTGCTCAATTCCAGCTCCAAAATGTTTTATCCACTTTGTATTCACTAAAACTTTCATCAGTTTTACCTGAATGACAGTTTAAAATAATTATTTTATTTTATTTTGGCCCTTTAAGCTTCCCCCTGCTCCTCCTCCTTTAAGACAACTTTCTTCTCATTGGCTGCCCCTTCTGTCCTCTATGTGATGTCATACAGATCCAAGACTAGAAAAACAGTGATAAACTGAGCTTTTGGAGCAGCAAGTACATACACTGAGCCCATAGTTGGTTGTGATTAATATGAACGTCTACAGGTGTAGCAGGAGCTATGCTAACACTTTTTTTTGCCTTGCAGGCATCTCCATCCTCTTCGGTTGTCTGCAGGGAGTTCCTCTATGTGGTGGACTTACAGCGTTATACCAGGGACCAGGGCTTCCCCGTCTACTTCCCCCAGGCCGTCCTCAAAGGTCGGACCCGGTTTTAACTGGTTGTTTGATATATTTCAATCTGATGACGATACTGGTTTTCTTTGGGGTTTTACCAGTTTGATGTCTTCAGGTGACGACTTGTACGACGCCACATTGAGTGATGGGGACTGCCGGGTTCAGGTGACGATGGATCCTGGTCTGAACCGGCTGGTGGAGAGGAACATCCTGCGGCCTGGGCTTGCAGTGAGACACGCCACCTTCAGCACTGCCATTACCGCACAGCTCCCCGAGTGCTCCGGGGCCTTTGGGGAAGGAGCCAGGTGAGTGAGGACAATAGAGAAGATGGAGCTGTGATGCAGTCAGACCAGCTGACTTGTGTGTGCTCCCGCAGCTACAGGCTGGTGAGCCTGGAGGTGAAGGATGAGGATGAAGAAGTCGGGGTCAGATGGTCGGATGTGGACTGGGACTCTTTGCCCTGGTTTGGATCCTCAAAAACTGAAGGTAAGAGGCTAGAAACGAGGAGATTCTGACTCTCAGATTTTTCAGATTTCAGGTTGGAAATGACTTAAACAATTATGAAAATATGAAACGTTTTTTTTATATTCCTTTTCACTGCTGATCTGTTTTTGTTTTGTTACAAATCAACTTCACCGCTTTCATTTTGATCAAGGTTTGATTTCTGCAGCGCTTCTTAGTTAAGAGAAGGTTGACACGATGGCTCTTCTAGTAGCACATGTGAAGCATGTGAACCACACAAAAAATGATCTGTTTCATTTCTTCACAAATGTTATTCTGCTCACAACCATCGGCCTCCTCAAAGTGCACGAGTGTGATAAACCCGTTCTTTCTAACTAGTTTACTAGCTTACCATCACCAGTGTGTGAATGGGTGGATGACTGGATGTGTAAAGCGCTATACAAATACAGGCCATTTAGTTTTAGAGTTTTCTGGTGTTTTTGACCCTGAAGAACGTCTTACAATGGCAGCCGCCAGTCACTGGCTATCAGACTGAGATGGATAGAATCATCCTTTACATGAGTAGTGAAGAAAAGAATTGGATAATGATGGACATGATGTCCAAGCTGAACTAAACAGCGAGTGACTTTGAACATTCAGGGAGGGCTGTAAATTAAAAGGTTTGCTTCTAAAATTTTAAAGCTTCTGATTTGCTGATGTTGTTTATCCAGCAGGTCCTTTGGTTCCTCTGAGAGCCAGCAGGACCGTCTTTCTCCCTCTGTGGAACAATGTGGACTACAGCGGGGAGGTGTGGATGGAAGCCACTGATAAAGAGACAGCGGGTCAGGAAGCAGAAGAAGAGCCAGAGGAAGGTATCTATGTCTTATTATTATTAATCCTTTATTTATCCAGGTAAAAAATCTCATTGAGATTAAAAATCTCATTTCCAAGAGAGACCTGGCATCATTAAAAAAACATTCCTTCAAACAAACCCGCTGACTTCTTATTTTTACCATTTATCTGGAAGCCTTTCTTCTCATTGCCTGTCCCCAGAGAGCAGGTGGGTGTGGTGTCTGTCTCTCAATGACATCACACAAATATAAGAGTAGAAAAAAACAGTGTGATTTCCACTTTTAACATTATCATCGACTGCTAGTACAGGAGATATATGACAGAAGATTGTAATAGTAAATTATAGAATTATAAAATATAAAGTGAGTTAAGACAAATCCGTTCAAACAGGGGATTCATGTCGTTCTTGTTGGCTGGATTGGCTGTGTGTGTTAACAGGACGATGTCCTGCTGTGACCATATCCGAGTTGCGTGAGTCCTACCTGTACGGTCGCCGGGGCATCACCAGAGGCGCCGTCCAACACGAACTGATTGTACGCATCATCAAAAAATCACATCTCATGTATTACGGGAGAACAGACCGGAACTGTGAGTGTCCTTATAAGGTTAGTGTGCACCATTATTGACACTGGCAAAAACGTTAATACAGATTTCTATTATTTATTTACCTATTCACTGTTTAAACTAACTCAAACTTAAACAACATCAGACCGTGTAAACAAGCATTAATTGCTATACCAGCAGGGGAAAATTGCTCATTCAGTCTCATATTTTGTCCAATTTTCTGGAATAATTGGGTATTATTTGTCAAATTTAGCTTAATCGTTTTAAAGAGCCACTCAAGTGAAACAGATAAAGACAGTGTAACAGCCATACGTAACACGCCTTTGTTCATAGTAGTACAAAGGATGTAATTACCAGAGGACCTAATGCTGATCCCTGAGGAACTCCAGACTTTATAAACTGTTCTCTCGCTCCCTCTGCTTCAGGCGGTGCTGGAGGTGAACGATCGGACAGGAAATGTGTGGGTGGTGTTGTGGAACAGTGTATGTGTCAGCTGGTACCGCTGCCTCAAGCCCGGTGACATCATCAGCCTGAGACGCTATCGAGTCAAACAGCATTACCAGGCTGAGCTCAACGACATAGGTACACAGGACCAAAGCAATGAGACTTTTTTTAGTCATTTTTTCCTTTTTCAAACTCCGGTACTTTTGGGTAAAAGGTGTTTTATGATGTGCAGATTTTAAAGCTTAACATATTATTATATTAACTTCACCCTAAAACTCAGTTTGAACTGGTGATTCTTTGCTTTTGTGTCCAGTGGCCCTCTCATTGAGTCTCCCCACTTGTGTTATTCACACACGTCTATATTTAATCTTTCATTTTAGCCTTTTCAACTTCTCAGTTACCTTTAAATCTCACCACAGGTTAGAAGGCAGACTTATTCTAACTGAACATTGTATACGTGGGAACCTGTGACTCACAGTTATCGCTCTGATTCTGTTTTTCTGTGCAGAGATCAGTGTGAACAGCAGAAATCCTGCTGCACAGATTTCTGTCCTCCAAGAATCCACTGTTTCACCTGACTATCTTCCCCCTGCACCCACCTACAGCTTCTACAACAGGTACATGATCCTGTTTGCACATGAGGACTCTACTCAAACCCTTAGAGCAGTGTTTCCCAAACTCTTTGAGCCACGGCACATATTTCACATCAGAAAAATCACAAAGCACACCACCAAACAAAAATGTCACAAAAACCATTTTTATTGAAATATAATGATAATCTGCTCTCAATTTACTTACTTAGTGTGAAACCAGGCCTGCTTAGTTGAACACAAAGCTGATATTCTTGCAGGAACTGAAGAAAGACACACAGGAAGTTCTTCCTCAACAGCTCTGAGTCTTTTTTTCCTCTTTATTGCAGTCGTACTATAATACTACTCTGTACATTAGTATTTCTTCTTGTCTTCTTCTGTTTTACTGGCGGTTGGCAGTCCACTTAACCCACTTAGTTGAAGAGAATCTAATTGTTCTTCCTGTTCCTGTTCGTCCTGTCACTACACGCAACTCGCTTGGAGTACCAATCTGGTGAAAGTGGATAAACTTCCACGGCACACCTGATAATTTCTTATGTTACACTTATGTGCTGTGGCACAGTGGTGGGAAACACTCCCTTAGAGGCTGCTGTTTGTTTATCTGTTTGTGAGCAAAATTATGAAGACACTATAAAACACTATATATTAGTGAAGCAATTTAGGTTTTAATGTGGGTTTGATCAAAAAACGGGGACTTGGCCTTGGTAGATGTTTTGTGTCCTCTTCTAGTCTAAATAAAGCATTCCTGGCTCCTGTCGGTAACCTTGGTCCTTGCAGCTGAATGTTTCACTGACCCTGAAACTAAACTAGCCCTTCAAACAGGCAAACATCATACATGAGAAATGTCCCCATAATTCAAAGATGTCCTCATTTTGATCGTTTAAAGCTGATGTCCTCTCATGGTTTGAAAGACAAGTGCACACACTGACTCTTTTTGTCAGTAAGGAGCTGCTGGACTGCCCTAACGGTGCTCAATGTGATGTTATTGGCCTGCTGACGTTCTCAGGACGGCCGGAGCGAATCAGGAGCAAGGGTGAGGGAGTTACCATGGCGATAAAAACACACCATGACAACAAAATTTGCTGGTTTTCTTTGAGTTTTCTTTCAGCCACAAAGAAATTGGCTTTTTATTCCTAATTATTATATTTTATTTTAATTTGAAGATGGCAGAGGGGTGGAGCTTCTGGAGTATCGCTGGCTACGATTGGAGGACGGGACGAGTGAGCAGCCAGTCATGGTGAAACTTTTCTCCACGTCTCAGCCAGAAACCCACCTGAGGCTGTACCCACGTGAGACACCGTAGATTTGACTCGTGAACATGTGAATGTGTGTCTACAGCACATTTTATCTTTGTTTACCCGTCCTCCGTCTGCAGTGTCCGTGGTTGTTTGTACACGACTGAAGGTGGTCAGGTCCTCGGATCAAGGTCACAACTGCTTCTACCTGACCAACACCACCTACACACAGGTGTACTGCACAGGTAACACGCTGTGTACGAAGCTAGATTCACATTTTCAGTTGCAGCGTTTCTCCCACTGACTCCCCCTGGCGGTCAATGTTGTGTGTCAACTCTGTCCTCGCTCCTGATTGGTCGACTGCCAGGCCTGGGGCACCACTCAGAGATGAGTTACCGCAGGCTCCGCCCAGTTCGGCAGTTCCTCCAGTGGCTGAGGAGCCAGGACGATGAAGAGGTGCTGAACAGGGCTCTGATTGGAGGCTTCTTCATCTACCCGCCCCCTCCGGTCTCCTTGGAAACATACATGAAGGACAAGAGAGGTCAGCGTGCTGTGTTTATAGCTCCTGACCACAGAGCAGTTTCATTTTTCTGACGGTCGGAGCTTCAATCATCTCAGTGATGATCTTTCGTCTCACCTGTGCTGAATCTAAAACACAGGTGAGCTGGGATTCCTGCAAGGGGCGGAGCTTAAGAGGGAGGTGGAGCAGCTCTGTTACAGGGAGAGACACACCTTCTGTATCCAGGCTACCATCACCATGGTTACTTATAGCCGCAGAGGAGAGGTAACAGCTAGTGCACAATTATTTGTTATGTAAATGTAAACTGCTTTACTTTGTGATCTGATCTGTAAACAGTTCAGTTATTTTACATTCCTCATCTGTTCTAACAAAAATACATGCAGAGGTCATGTGACTCATTCAGCATAACAGAGACTGGGTTTGGCAGGTAACCTGTATTCTTTACAATGGCCACTAGAGGGAGATATCTGCGTGTAGAAGGGTGGAGATGACTTCAACGGAGATGAAAGTGTGACAACTTTTTGGTGTTTATTTTCACTGCAAATCTCTCGTTTTCTCTTGTGTTATAAATCAAGTGCACCTCGTTTATTTCAGTCAAGAGTTACGTTAAAGGTTTGATTTGTGCAGCACTTAGTTTAAAGAAGGTTCAGATGACTGACTGAGATAGACAGATTTGACATAATCTATTATTTTATTCATCCTTTGCTTAAATTATGAAGAAAAGAGTTGAGTAGTGACGGATACAAATGGGACCCAATGTGAGTCTTAATTCTTCTAACACAGACTTTGGTGGCCAAACGTTTCTTTTAGTCTTCTTGGCTCAAGCTGAACTAAACAGCGAGTGACTTTAAGCTTTGAGGAAGGGACAAAAGCTGTAAAGTAACAAGCTTGCTTTCAAAGCTTAAAACTTCCAGTTTGGACATGGGTCACACGTCTACAGGAAAACAGACAAAGTCCAACAAACACTTTCTTATTAGTTCATATTAGCTGTTTTTCCAATAATCAGTGTAAACATTCAGGAAAGATGCTCGGAAACAAAGCCGGTGTAGCCTCGTGAATAGGAATGTGCCAGCGTTGACCACAGGCTACAGGATAACTCATGTATCACTTTCCTGCTCTCGAGATTCCCCGCAGCGAACATCGGGAAAACACTCGAGCTCCGGCAGCTTTAATTAGTAGAAGATCAGCTCTTTGTGTGAACTGTGTGAAGCGTCTCCATCAGTGTAAACTCCCCGGACCGCCTGGCCTCCTTCTGTTCCTCCTCTAACACCTCCTCGTCTCTCCTTCAGGAGGATCGCTGCTTGTTCTGGACAGACCGAGCTTCATCTCGCTGCCCCTCCTCCGCATCCTCTTCCTCGCCCTCTTCTCGCCACCGCTACGCATCTCCCCCCTCCTCCCCCTCTTACTTCTCCCAACTCCCGTTACCTTCCACCCCTCGTTCCTTCAGACCTCCCCTCTCCTCCTCCCCCTCGTCCCCCTCTCTCTCTCTGACCTCTCCGTCCTCACTGGTCAGTAAGTCGACGCCTTGTCCTCCGGACCGCAGAGCAGGGTGAGACTTTAAACCGGCTTTGACTGCACCGCTCAGCTCTGACCGCGAGTCACACTCACCATGTTTGTTTCAGCAGGAAGTCGTGGAAGAGGAAGCAGCTTCTGCAGACGGACACGCCAAACAAGAGGTCAGTTCTGAGGAGGATGTCACTGACTCCGGGTCATCGGGTTATATTAATGTATAAACTGCATACCGCACTATTCCAGTGTCTGACTAGTCAGAGCTCCTCGTGACAGGTGAACTCTAATCTAAGGAGGTTGAATTGTTTTGTCCCTTCAGAAGTCCCCGGATCACACTGCAGCCAGAGCAGAACAACAAGACGGGTAAGACTGAATGTTGTTTTAAAGAAACTGCACTTTGCTGAGAGGAAGTTTCTGTATGACACAATCTAAAAATCATAGAGAGCCTTTGTTTACATGAAGTCCTCAGAAAATCTGTGCTCCTCACAAGTGACCTTTCTGTGACCAGAGAGGCTGTAATCATTTAAAAGGAAAAAAACAGAAATACTAGTCCTCACAAGATTCGATGCTCGTAGGTGAGAAAAACAATAATCAAATGTGGTGCTAACAAGAAGACAAAAGGACAGAGACCAGAAAAACAACTTTTCATAAAAGAGACCCAACTGTGCTCCTTGTGTCTGCCAGAATAGGCCTCACAGATGACAGAACATAAAAAGATGATGGTAATCATGGAGCTACGGTGCTCCTGAGTGACCACGGGGACGGCGTTCCTCATAGTACGATGTTCTCGATCTTCTGTCTGTCTGCAGTGATTCTCTTTGAAGCCTCTATGGAGTTCCTTGAAAACACAAACTCTGATGACAACAATGATGAAGACGATGACGACGATGATAATGACGCTGATGACGCCTCGTCTTTTGTTACTGCCCACACTTTGCCGGCCTTCCCACCTGTTGCTGTGGAGACGCTCCCGATGCGTTACGACCACGCCCACAGAGAGGAGCAGGTGGCTGCGGTGGCAATGGGAGGGCGGGCGACGCCTGAGAGGTTTGACTCCACCCTCGATGGCTACTACACATTGAGACTGAGAGGTACACTTTAATAAGCGCACTGGTAACCATGGTGACTGTCATGATATCTTATTGAGACACGGTCAGATTTTCCAAATGTAAATGAACCACTCTGTCCCCTCAGCTCTCTCAGACGGAGTGCTGATCGACGCCGTCTTCCTCCCCCATGCCTCATCTTCCTCTCCCGCTTCTCTCCTCTCGTCTCGCTCCAACACCTGGACCTCCATCTTATCACACGGAGCCTTCTCCTCGCACACTCCTCCACCATCACCAGGTCAGTGAACACACACAGAGCAGTGGTTCCCAATCTTTTTTTGCTGGGCCCCCCTTTGTTTTACAAGAAAAATGTCCCCCCCTTCTCGCGCACGCACACACGCACTAACACATCCTCCAACCACACACGCCCATATTTTGCTCCATTGCGGTTTATTTCACACCTCAAACATTTAGTAAACAATTAAGCAAATACAAGTAATCTGCAATAAATTACAGGTAGTAAGAAAATAAACTACACACAACGTCAAAGGTTTTCACGTCACGCTGTGCGCCACATCATTGTTTACATGAGATGAATTGCAGAATGGCAGATAGAGACAAAATACTGTTAATCTGACTGTCTGCAGGTTTTACATGCAGTTACTGTCCCTCTATTTACAAAGGCAGAGGCGTCACGGTGGGATTATTTTACATGCAGTTGTTTGTTTGTTTTTCCTGCGTAATAATTCAACATTGCTATCAATGCATTTTTCAAAAAATGCCTCTCTGTGCAAAATGGGTTTAAAAACATAAACAGCTGTGGGATCCTGTTTGTCTGTGATTTGAACCGAGGGAACAAATCGTGGCAGGATCAGCCTGATGTTATTTGTATCCTGCTGTAACTTTACTGTATAAAGAGCAAACATCTCCAAAATGTCAGGAGTAGTTCGTCATTACAACAAGTGTTTGTGAACTAAAAATCAAGAATGTGGGATCCTGTTTGTCCGTGATTTAAACAGCCCAGCGCTGCTCCCGATGAAGGGAAAACCAATTCTGCAGGGAGACCTACCTCGGCACTTGTGCAGGTGAAGCCAAAGGGAAGATTTGCTTCACCATATTTTCTAGTCTTTGGCTTAGAATGAAGTTGGTTTGGAAACATATTCAGCGATGCTTCATCTCCTGCTTTGCGTTTTTGGAGGCGCCCGTGCTAGCAGTGTCCAACTAACAGAAACAGTTGCCTCTGCCATGTTTTCCTGTTTCTTCTTTCCGTGTAGCCGCTAGTTCGAAAGTTTATTTCCTCTCAGGTTTCTTACTTTCAGTAAAGTTTCACTGTTAGAGCCCTGACCAGCATCCTGCAGCATCTGGAGCAGCTGTGTGGTGCTGTCATGGCAATAAGGATCCAAATCTGTGGGATGTTTCCAGCAGGGGTTATAACCTGCAGTCAGCAAGGTGTGCCTAATAAAGTGGCCGTGTTTATGTCCCAGTGCAGCAGCATCAGAAAACGGTGGTTTACATCTCTGTTACAGGAAACCTGAAGAGTTAAAACACCAGACAAGAAAATCTAAACGTTACACAAAGAACATAAAAGAAGTAAACTTCATAAAAACTTCACAAATGATGCTTTAAATGAAAAATAAATCCCTGTAAATAATTCAACAGGTCACATGTTAGAACCACCTTAACTAAACTCTGTAGCCGGTCACTGTGGTTTGTCCCAGCAGCTCTTAGGAAACAAACTGCTAACTTCAGTGTCAGCACACACTGTTAGTAAACTATGCAACACTGAATTCAGGTTTCAGTTGTGTTAAGTTGTGAAGTTGTGATGAAAGTCTTCTTACTGACACAGGTAGGATGGTCAGGCGTCCTCTGTTCCTTCACCGTTCATGAACTGTCACTTATAAAATGCTGCCAAACATCAACTACACTCAATAACTAAACGTGTGCAGGTTAAAGTGATGGACGCCCAGATCTGCACTCCAAATACAAACAGACTAAAGGTGTTTCCTCCAGAAACAAAGACAATATTTACAAAGGTCTCACAGGTAAATTGTGAGCGATCACAGCAGCATCTCATCCTGACTAACAGCTTTTAGATGCAGGGAGAGCGTCGTGGTTCAGAGGTGGTTCAGCAGATGATGAAGGCCTTTCTGTTGCATTGTGTAGTGCTGTGGAGGCCATGATGGTCGACTGGGTCTGCTTCTACTGAACTCACAAACACTTCTGAGGTATTTACACCTGAAGCCTCATTGAATGTGAGTCAGAAACAAACGGCTCAGCTGTGATTAATGGATGTTTCCCTGCATTTCTATTTTCACACAGTTTATTTCTTACAGCAGGAAAACTGAACAGAATGTATGTAAGAGGTCAGAGTGAGGATGACGTCACTTAATACAGGAAATACATGTTTGTCTGTTTTGATGATGAAGGACTTCTTCAGCTCTGTAAACAGCTACACTTGAGAGGACAGAGGTGATTTCATGGATCAATAACAATGTGTTTATCAGCTTTCATCATCGCAGTGCAGACATGACGTCAGATCTATCAGAGTGAAGGCCGTCTCTCTGATGACGTCACAGAGCAGAGTCCTTCTGTCCAATAAAGGATCTCAGATCAGCTGCTGCCATCTTGTGGCCACAGTTGGTTACTGTCTCTGAAAGTTGTCTCATGTTTCCTGTTGTCCTGCTAACAAAGGCTGGAGCTCATCATGCTGAGAGGGCAGCAGCATTTTGTGGCTCTTCACACATGTTCATTATATTCTGATGATCCTGGATGGAGACAAACTACAGATAAGTGTGTTCAGCCCAACTAGTTTATCTCATTACAGCAGTTTGATGTTTCCCTTTGAATCCCCCTGAAGATCCTGACAGTGAAGCACGTACATAATACTCCAGCCTTTCAACTCTGAGCTTATTTAGTTCTATTAATACACTGAAATCTCATTTGTGTCATGAAGAAAGTCTTTAATCAAACAGAATTCAAAGATCAGAAACATTTCATATATGGAGTTAAACATGAATCATTGTTTCAACAACATATTTATTGTTGTCATAAACAGACAAGAAGACAACAACAAACTGCTCCTCCCATTCAACACATGTCAGTCCATATCCCAGCAAACTAAATCATCTCCATTTACACATCAAATAGAAACATGAATCACTTGTAATGATTAGAAACTTGATAGAATTTCAAATCTAGTTTGGGGAGTCATTCAGTGAGAAACAGTGAAATGATTTTCCATGTGAAAAGGTGGACAGCAGAAACAGAAAGAAACAGTGAAACTAAAAGAGAAACAAAGAGCTTTGGAACAACGAGGCAGCAGGAGGACAGCTGCAGTTTAACAGCTTCAACTCACTGACAGGAAACAACATTAGAAACATCATCATCCTCAACTCATCTGCTGCACTGACACTGACACCTTCAACGGACACACCTTCAGTTTACCATCACCAGTGTCAATGTATGGAAACATCCTGTGAGTGAAAGTGTGTGTGAAGGTGTGTATGTGTGTGTTAGTATCAGGATCAGAGAACGACAGCTTTCCTCTGTTCCAGTCCAGATTCACTCTGATCCTCTGGAGCTTCTTCTCTACTGAGAGATCAGTAAACGATGATGGTGACCATGCTGAATATTTACCTTCATAGAACCGTATTCTCCATAATCCAGACTCTATGTATCCCTTCCTCTGCACAGACTCTGCTAACACACCGAGTCCCCACCCTGTACTGTCTCCAACTTCAACATCCCAGCTGTGAGTCCCTGAGTTAAAGCCCTCAGAGCCCAGGACAGAGCCGTGAAAATCAAACCTCTCTGGATTATCAGGAAGCTGCTGCTTCTCTCCTCCTCGTCTCACACTGGTCAGATCTTCAGACAGGATGAGTTCTGGATGAGCAGTGTTTGGGTCCAGAATGAGAGGAGTGTAGGAGACCATGTCCTTCATGTTGTTCCAGATGTTGAAGGTCAGGTTGCCCAGGTGTTTGGCCTGGTCTATCAGAGCTCCTGAGGGCAGCTGTGGATCATCCAGCAGGGGGCAGCGCTGGACTCTTTCCACTGCAGCCTTGTAGTTGTGCAGGAATGAGACGTCTTCAGCTCTCAGCTCCTCCTCTGTGGCTCTGACTGTGTCTGAAAGAGCTGCTATCTCTCTGCTCAGAGCCTCCATCTTCTCCTTCATCATCCCACTCTTCTGCTCCTCTTCCTCCCTCAGTGCAGCCAGCCTGGCCTCCTCTTCCTCTGCTAGAAACTGGTGAAGCTTCTTAAACTGCTCCTTAATCTGCCTCTCTGTGTGTCGGGCCTGGACCTTAATGTGTTCTGCTGTTTGATCAAACTCCACTTGAACTTCTTCACAAACCTTTAACTTCTTCTTTAAGGGCTCCAGAGTTTCCTGAAGTTCCTTCTTGTGTTGTTGTGCAGCTTCATCGATGGGTCTGAATCTGTGATTGGTGTGTTTTTCTGAGTCTCTGCAGACGACACACACTGGCTGCTGATGGTCCAGACAGAAGAGTTTGAGTTTCTCAGAGTGCAGACTGCAGAGAGCCTCTGAAGCTCTCTGATCTCTCTCCTGTAAGAACGACTCACACAGGTTCTTTAAAGCTCGGTTTAAAGGTGGATCATCCTTTGAACATCTTCTGTTACAAACTGGACACTCGTGTGTTGGTCTCTCTCTCCACCATCTCTTCAGACAGTCTTTACAGAAGCTGTGGCTACATGACAGAATAACAGGATCTCTGAAGACCTCCTGACAGACCGGACAGCAGAGATCCTCCTCTGATCTGGAAGCCATTGAGTCTGTGAGTGAAGCTGAAAACAGCAGACAGGAAGTACAGTCAGTCCTGGCTCCCCTCCCTCCTCTACCACCTTCACTGAAACTTCCTTTGAGTCGTGTTTTTGCTCAAACTCACATTCAGTGTGTGGAGCGTCAGCAGCTTGAAGCAGCAGTGTTGGAGTTTTCCACTTTTCTCTCCTGTAGCTGGACTCACTCAGAGGAAGCTGCTAGTTTGGTCTGAGCTCAGTCTGATCGTCTGTGCGTCTCTCTGCACTGAGGATGAAGAACTTCCTGTTTCCTGGTTTGTCACATTTGAGTGACGTGAGGGGAGGAGACAAATGTTGTTGTTTGACTTTTAACTAAGGTGTGTTTCAATCCTGCCTGCAGCTCAAAAGCTGTAAAACAGGTTTTGTGTCTTTTCACCTCCACAGGTCACAACATGAAACCTGTTGTGAAGTTTATAAAATAAAGTGTCACTCGGTGGTGCAGCTGTTTGTCTGCTTCTATTTTAGACTTTGTTCTGGTTCTTGTTCAGGTTCCCAGCAGTGGGAGTGTAATGCAGTCACACAAACACAGGTGGTGTTAAGGTGGATTCACTTAGTTACAGACAGTGGTGTTATTTCCTGTAACTAAGGGTGTGTTTCACTCCAAAGTTCAGACATTAACCTGCCAGAAGTTGTAAAAGTTACTAATAAAGAGCTTTTATCTCATTTCACATGGAGGTCAGAGCATGAAAGCTGTGATGCAGCAGTTTGAGGAAACTTGCTGCTGATATAAAATATTTTTTGTGGTTTTACAAAATATATAAAAGAGCAGAAAGAAAAGAAATGAGTGTAAAGAGTGCAGCAAAATGCATGTTTTAGTGTGAGCTGGTTCATCTGATCTGGTTGTGTAAAAGTCACTGCATGACACTGAGTGTTACTTTTGTGTTACTGACACTCATCTCTGACTCAGAGAAACGATTTCTCCCCTGTGAGGTTCACACAGTGGTGAGTTACATGTGTGTGGAATTTTTCACGTTTTATAGAATTAAATTTCCTCTTACTTTCTTTTTTGTTAACCTGAGTCACTGATCATTTGCAGTATTACAGAGTCTGGCAGTCTTTGCATGATGTCCACGTCACTGTAAGTTTCTAGCTGACTCTCAGGTGTGACAGGTGTGCCAGCAGGAAAGAGTAATAATAACCTGCATCCTGAGGTTTGTCATGCAGGATTAAAGGAGCCAGGCTTTGTTCACACAGCTGGGATTGTATTTTACACTGACCCTGGGTCAGTATAAGTATCATACAGTTTAAACGAAGCACTGAAACTTGCACATATTTATTACAGATGCACTAAAGAAAATCGGGATATCTACCGTCTGTGGCTGCGATTAAACACTTTACTGGAAACTTTATTAACTAGTAACTTCATCAGTCAGCTTAGAATGAAGTTGGTTTGGAAACATATTCAGCAATGCTTCATCTCCTGCTTTGTGTTTCTGTGGGCGCCCCGTGCTAGCAGTGTCCAAGCGTTTTGCCCCCCCCCCCATACCGTGCCCCCCCTGCAATGGTAAATGGCCTGTATTTATATAGCGCTTTACTAGTCCCTAAGTACCCCAAAGCTCTTTACATATCCAGTCATCCACCCATTCACACACACATTCACACACTGGTGATGGCAAGCTACGGTGTAGCCACAGCCACCCTGGGGCGCACTGACAGAGGCGAGGCTGCCGGACACTGGCGCCACCACCACCAGTAGGCAACGGGTGAAGTGTCTTGCCCAAGGACACAACGACCGAGACTGTCCAAGCCAGGGCTCGAACCAGCAACCTCCCGATTACAAGGCGAACTCCCAACTCTTGAGCCACGATCGCCCTGCAATGTCTCTGGGCACAGTTTGGGAAAGTCTGCTATAGAGAGAAATGTCCTCATAACGCAGAAATGTGATCGTCAAACAGTAATATCCTCACAGTGTGTAACTTGTAATGTCACAGTGTAAAAATGTCCTCATAAATACAAATGTCCTCTTTGTACACAATGTCCACACTGAGCAGAAACACTTACATTATCAAAATGTCCTCTTAAAGCAGAAAGCTTCCTGCAGAACAGAAATGTCCTTCTATTGCAGACTTGTCCCCAAAATGCAGGAACGTCCTAATAAGCAGAAATGTCCTTGTAATGCATAGACCACAAAGCAGAAATATCCTCTTAATTAAAAATGTCCTCACAAACTAGATATGTTCCCACAGAGCATATCTGGTCACACCTTCCCACACACAAAGATGTGATAGTAAAGGGTCTTCTCTTTGCCTCTCAGGTGACCTTATCGCTATGGCGTCCCAGCTGACCAATCAGAGGCTGGTGTGCATTGTAGAGGCGTGTCATCTGGGTGGAGCTACAACTGAACTTGTCCTAAGCAGAGCCTTTCAGCTGACCAACTGATGCCTGATGGGAGCTGTAGTATATGCACTTAAAAATTCTAGTATTTGTAAGTATTGAGAGTTGTAGTTTTTACACTAATTTTAACTACATTGTAACATCTTCAGTGACAAATTTGTACACTTTATTGCTGTTCTCTTTTTTCATTGTTCTTATTTACAAAATGCTGATGGGACGCTGGGAGTTGTAGTACCACTTCATCAAAGTACTCAAAAAGTGCAGTAATATATTGAGGTATTAATAAAATGTGTATAGCAGGGTTCATAAGCTAAATAGAAGAAGGTAAATAGTTAAAAGTGTTGTTGTTTAGGGTAAAATTAGGCTTAAAAGTCCCTTTTTAAGCCTAATTTTGCTTTTGTTTTGAATAATACACTAAGATTGTGTTGTTTCATGTTTGTACGGTTCGGTTTGGACCATTTTGTATTTACAGTGTAAAATTATTTCTCACTTCCCTTAAAATTCAGATTTATGACCTTATTTTATCCCCCATTTTCCTCTTGTGGACTGTGACATAATATTTAACATTTTTTAAACTTTAGAAATTAACTTATGTAAGTATAAGGAGAAAAGAGCTGATGTGGCGATTAATGCAATGTGGTTACTTTCTTTGCTTCTCACTGCTGCTGCTGTTTCATTGTTTGTGGTATTTTCTGCCTTTTTACTGTGAAATTTCTGTAAAGTATTCACTGTTACATTCAGTGTGTTTTCTGTGAAGGAGGCTTTGAAATAGAATTAACATTTGTGCTACAGTGTCAGGTCCACAGTGTTTCTGAAATCCTGTCTTTGTTAACCTGTTTTCTGTTCTTGCCACCAAAAAGCATTTAATAACTTTAAATTATATTTTATATTTTATTATATGCCAAACCGCTTTGTTAACATTGATAAACTTTTGTTTTCCTGGATTCACAGCTTGGTATATTGTATCTGTAGTATGAAAACATTGTTCTTCACTGAATGTTCTTTGGATTTCTACACATGTGAAGTTTTTATACTTCAAGCAAATATATTTCATTTAACATCCCAATAAAATGTCTCCCATGTGAATGTTTCAGTGGCCGTATTGTCCGACTGATGTTTCTAACTCCCTAAAAAGCTGTTTTCTCTCACTGACAGCAGTAATTTATCTCCCAGTGCTTTTTGTGTTTCTTCCACTACCAGTTTCTTGGATCTTCAAACCCATCATGGATCATCTGAATATCTACTTCTTTAAAGCATCTCACAGATGTGTAGTTTTATTTTATGGTTATTTGATTTATCTTTTTTGAGGATTGGGAGATCTGCATCACTTTGAGTTCATAAAGTGCAGTTTCTATTCTGGTATTCCTCAACATGGCCTTGACCAACATCTTCTGTAAAATAATAATAATGAGATTGGTAATTAAACAAAAACCATTAACACTAATAGTGACACAAATAAAAAACTCGTCTGGAAACAGAAATTAAACTGATTGGAAAAGACAAAACCACAATGACTGGTGACTTAAAGAGTTAGTTCAGATGTGGCTGGTGCTGATGGAGGAGAGCTTGAACCTTGTTCAGAAGAAGAAATATAAGAAAAAGGAGGTAAAAAAGTTTTACCTTCATAAAGTTGTCAGTGTTTCGAAGTACTTCAGCAGTATGTACCAACATGTAGTACACGCTTTAAGGAGCCTGATTACTTTCCTAAATAGCTTTGGCATTTGTAGGAACTCGTCTTTGTTTAACAAATTCCTGGGCTTTTTTAAGGAACTCTCCAATTTTCCCTATAAGAACTTAGACTTTTTTAATTAACTGTTGAACTTTTTAAGGACTTTGAGAACTTTTTAAACCACTAGAGAATTTCTGTAAGAACCTTTTGAATTTTTCTCAGTAACTTAATCTTGAAAACCTAAATTAACTCTGATTAACTTGAGAACTTCTTTAAATGTTGTCACATGTTCACCCCTAGATGTCAGTAGATTGCAGACAGCTGAGTTCCCAATTCAAGTTCATAATCCTAGCTATGATGATGGCTGTAGAACCAACATGTTTTAAGTCAGCCAAGACAGATCTAAGCCATTTAGACTGTAGCCCATAACCCCATACAGTGTACAAAAATGTGAACACAAAAAATTAGGAAATGAAAAATAAACAAATTCTAATTTTATGCTTCCTTTCTTCCAATGTTTTTATCTCTTTTGATGATTTTAAATGCAAAGCACTTTGGTCAACAGTTGTTGTTTTAAATACACTATAATGAGGACATTTTTAAAAAATGGACACAATCCATGTTCAAATAAATATTTTACAGTATTTTACATTTTGAGTCATCTTAAAAACTGTTATTCCCTATAATGTTAACTGTGTACCTCAGCTGTCAATGTCTACTTTAGACTAAGGTTTTATGGCCTTCTTTGGACTTTGCTACATGTTTATGTTTTCGTATGTTACAGCCCTGACTTCATGTCTGGAGAGAAGTCTTGAAGTGAGGATGGCATTTTTTGTTTTATTTCTTTAGTGTAGGAGACTCCTCCAACATTAAAACATAGGTATGGTAAATGGCCTGCATTTGTATAGCGCTTTACTCAGTCCCTAAGGACCCCAAAGCACTTTACACTACATTCAGTCATTCACACACACATTAACAAACTGGCAAGCTACATTATAGCCACAGCTGCCCTGGGGCACACTGACAAAGGCGAGGCTGCCACCACCAGTAGGCAAACAAGGTTAGTATCGTGCCCATGGATATTTGGCATGCAGCTAGGAGGCAGCCTGGGATTGAACCACCGACCTTCTGATTAGTGGCTGACCTGCTCTGCCACCTGAGCTACAGCCACCCCACCCCAGGTATGATGCTTCATATCTCAAGTCTGAATGTGCAGGCATAAATTGAAATGTCGCTCTGTGAAAAGCAAATTACTGCAAGTTCTCTTCTCCACATTTGCAACATAGATAATGATCCATTAACTCGAGGACTTTTTCAAGAATACTATGGAATCAGAACGATGCCACCTTGAAACGAAACCGAAAAAAATATTGAAACCGAAAAAAAATATTGTAACTGAAATAAATGTACTGAAAAATCTTGTATTGAAACCAAAAAAAAAATTGATAGTGAAAAACAATTAATTGAAACTGTAATTTTTTTGTTTTCGCTTACAATTCTTTTTTTTTCCGGTTTCAATCCATTTTTCAGTTTCAATCCATTTTTCGGTTTCAAACCATTTTTCAGTTTCAATCTGCTGGCACTGTTTTGGCGTCCGGGGGCGCGCTGGGGGGCGGGGATTCCGACCCGCATGTATTTGCATATATTATAATGCTGACCAATGACTGGAGAAAACACTGACGACGCGGCTGCGGTCACGGACAAACTCGCACGTGTCTGTTCGGGAATGGCAGATGCCGAGAGGACCTGAGGCCCCACCGCATTATTTTTGGTAAGTTAAATGTGTTTGTAAGCTAATCCGTAATTTAGGTCCTTAGCTAGCTACCTAAGGACCTAGCTAGCTAAAATGAGCACTCGGCTGTCGGGGAAACATGTTTTGTAAAGTTCGTTTAGCTAACCCGTGCAGGTGAATGAATTTACCCTGACTAAAGAAATCAAGAGAAACGCACCGGGCTGCTCAGTGACCACGGTTACTGTACTTTTATTATGAGTATTATACTGTAAGAGCAACGGGCTGGACTCTGCTTCTGCGCAGAGCTGATTATTAAATATGTGCAAACAGCAGCATGTTTTCTGTCGCTTTCCACATGTGGAAGGACATTAAAGCCAACTTTTAAATTCCCCTCATTAGTCAATAGCTACGGATTAAATAGCAAAGCCCGATACTTATGTACTGAAACCAACTACTTCCGCTTGTCAGCTTAAGTTAAAATGTTACATTTTTCCTCTGATTATTTTTTAGCTTTTTTTTTTTTTTTTTACTGAGTTTGTTACAAATATTCAGGTTAAAAAAACTGTCCAAATTATTTTTAATGAATTATGTTCACAAAGTCACATGTGCAGTATTCTGTACAGCTTGCATCCTATAGGACAAATAATTTGAAGCATTAATATTTCTTGTTCAATACTGAGCTGATAACACCTCTGTATGTTGTGACCAGGATGCAGCAGCAGACTGAACCTCGACTGAAACCTGCTCCATCATCTCATCTTTGCAGATGTCCATTTATAAAGCATCAACAACTCAAAGGTAAACATGATATTAGAAAATGTGTTAGTAAGGCCTTTAAAACAAATAAAAAAAATAAACAGCTGTCGGCAGAACTGTAGGACTGAACAACTTCAGATCCCGAGTGTGTGAGGACGGAGAAGGATCAGCTCTATTTCAGATTTGAGAGATAAACTTTATATTTCAGTTTGTGATGATTCTGTTCTGTTTGTGATTACAGGAGCTGTCCTCAGATTCAGACCTCAGCACCACCCAGTGACAGCAGACAGATCATCCTATATCTTCAATCTTTGTAGTAACTCCAAAATTAACTGAAGAAAACAGTACAAAGGTTAAAGTACCACATGTGCTGTCAGTGAAAGCTGCAGCTGTTTTATTGATAAATTTAAAGACAAAAAGTCAAAAGGATTAATCACCCCTGTAACTGTGTCACAATACATCAGCATTAACAGTACCTCAGTTTGGTGTTTCAGAAAACTGCTGATCTCAGACCTGCACAACTTCTGTTTTAAACACTGAATGTACTCAGCTACATGAAAAGCACGTGATGTTTTCTCTGACACAATTAAATAAAACCTGATTAAAGTCAAAGGTTGTTACTTGTATTTGAACTAAAAACTTGTGATCTGGAATTCTTTCACTGTTTTTTGACAATAGTGTTATTTATCATAAAGTAATTCAGAGTCATTCATACCAGAGTAACCAGAGAGCACAACATATATTTAACTTTCAACAGGACTTAAAGCTATTACTATAGCTTATAGCTATTACTTACCTGCACTACTGTATAGTTCTGTGTAAATAATCATTCTGTACATATGATAATTTTCAATCCTACAACTGTTTATAACTTGCATTGTTCACATTTCTGTATAACTGTATATCTCAGATTTCTGTAGTTTTTCATATTTATATCCTGTTCATAGCCTGTACATAGTTTGTACTCACTACAGCCTGTACATACTTATAGTTATAGAATATTCTTAACATACTTCATACTGTGTACATTGTAACATACCATAATAGACCCATTTCTGTAATATACTTACATATCTATATTATTGCTAATATATATTGTAATATATCTATATCATGGCTAAAGCACTTCTGGATGGATGCAAACTGCATTTCATTGCCCTGTACCTGTGCATGTGCAATGACAACAAAGTTGAATTCTATTCTATTATATTATGTAAAAGTCCAGACCCTCTGAGGATTATCTGAGTACTTCTAACATTACACAAAGCAAAGGTCTCCATCAGTGTTCATGAAATGCTGGGTTTATCCTTCTTGTGAGGGAGCTGCTGGTGAAGATCACGAGCCCTGCTTGATCCTGGCGACGAGTTTCAGTCTTCCTGGTGTTTCTGAAATGATGCCTCTCACTGTGGGTCAACAGAACTTCTGGCACAGGACAGCTGTAATGAAAGAAATTGAAGAAGTTTTGAAAAAAAAAAAAATCTTGGAAATGCCCTAAATGTGAGAAGCAGATTTTGTATTTACTTTTCTTTTGCCAATCAAGATAACAAAGTATAATTTTCACCATACAATTACTAACCTTGTCATCTCCTGCACTGTCTGTTTTGGGCTCTGGGCTCGTCCTTTCCAGCGCTCATGAGACTGCTTTGATGCACTGTGGTATGAGGTGCTAACCTGTTGACAGTGTTGGGAAGGTTAATTTTAAAATGTATTCCACCAAAGATTATAGAAGTAATGTATTCTGAATACTTTACAACTACATGAATGCACTATTGCTGTGTGATTTATTACTATTACTGAAGGCTACTCGCCATACCAATACCAACTAGATGTTAAAATCTTAATATAAATGAGTAACAGTAGGTGGACATTAGGTAAGGCTGCACTTTTTGCAGCGATCTCGTGTAGAAAACTATTCAGCGCGTATATAAAACAGGTCAGCGGCTCCGAACCGTAGTAAAGGGACCTCTGGCTAATACGTCCGGTTCGTGTTGGGCTCGTAGCTGAAAACTAGCTTTACTTTGTTGTCTGGGTCAAGTTTGCTAGCGAGAGACAGAGAGAGCCGTTGAAAGGCTGCTTATTGTTTCGGAGGAAAACACGAACACGGTGTACAGTCGAGTCTTAACAGCTTACTTACAGCTGGGCTCGTCAGGCACTCTTTTTGGCTTTAGTGGTTATTATTATATTTACATGCTTCCAGCTCCCGTTTCTACTCCGTGACAGCTCGTTCTTTTCCTTTTTCTCCCTCCCTCGCTCACAGACACATAACGGGTATGGCAGTCCATTCTCCCTGCAGCACGTACTACACTGCCCATGAGGCTACATTGTTTAGGGCGATGCCTGTAACACTCTGCTATTGCCTTCATATTAAATAATTTTTGTATAATAATTTTTAGAGGCTCTTATTGCGTGTTTTGTTTGGGTTTCCACCGGCGTGGAATTACCAAAAATAGAGAGACCATAGCCTAACATACAGTGGGGCAAAAAAGTATTTAGTCAGCCACCGATTGTGCAAGTTCCCCCACTTAAAATGATGACAGAGGTCAGTAATTTGCACCAGAGGTACACTTCAACTGTGAGAGACAGAATGTGAAAGAAAAATCCATGAATTCACATGGTAGGATTTGTAAAGAATTTATTCGTAAATTAGGGTGGAAAATAAGTATTTGGTCACCTCAAACAAGGAAAATCTCTGGCTCTCACAGACCTGTAACGTCTTCTGTAAGACGCTTTTCTGTCCCCCACTCGTTACCTGTATGAATGGCACCTGTTTGAACTCATCATCTGTATAAAAGACACCTGTCCACAGCCTCAAACAGTCAGACTCCAAACTCCGCCATGGCCAAGACCAAAGAGCTTTCGAAGGACACCAGGAAAAGTATTGTAGACCTGCACCAGACTGGGAAGAGTGAATCTACAATAGGCAAGCAGCTTGGTGTGAAAAAATCAACTGTGGGAGCAATCATCAGAAAATGGAAGACATACAAGACCACTGATAATCTCCCTCGATCTGGGGCTCCACGCAAGATCTCATCCCGTGGGGTCAAAATGATGATGAGAACGGTGAGCAAAGATCCCAGAACCACACGGGGGGACCTGGTGAATGACCTGCAGAGAGCTGGGACCAAAGTAACAAAGGTCACCATCAGTAACACACTACAACGGCAGGGAATCAAATCCCGCAGTGCCAGACGTGTTCCGCTGCTGAAGCCAGTGCATGTCCAGGCCCGTCTGAAGTTTGCCAGAGAGCACATGGATGATACAGCAGAGGATTGGGAGAATGTCATGTGGTCAGATGAAACCAAAGTAGAACTTTTTGGTATAAACTCAACTCGTCGTGTTTGGAGGAAGAAGAATACTGAGTTGCATCCCAAGAACACCATACCTACTGTGAAGCATGGGGGTGGAAACATCATGCTATGGGGCTGTTTTTCTGCCAAGGGGACAGGACGACTGATCCGTGTTAAGGACAGAATGAATGGGGCCATGTATCGTGAGATTTTGAGCCAAAACCTCCTTCCATCAGTGAGAACTTTGAAGATGAAACGAGGCTGGGTCTTCCAACATGACAATGATCCAAAACACACCGCCCGGGCAACAAAGGAGTGGCTCCGTAAGAAGCATTTGAAAGTCCTGGAGTGGCCTAGCCAGTCTCCAGACCTCAACCCCATAGAAAATCTGTGGCGGGAGTTGAAAGTCCGTGTTGCTCGGCGACAGCCCCAAAACATCACTGCTCTCGAGAAGATCTGCATGGAGGAATGGGCCAAAATACCAGCTACTGTGTGTGCAAACCTGGTAAAGACCTATAGTAAACGTTTGACCTCTGTTATTGCCAACAAAGGTTATGTTACAAAGTATTGAGTTGTATTTTTGTTATTGACCAAATACTTATTTTCCACCCTGATTTACGAATAAATTCTTTACAAATCCTACCATGTGAATTCATGGATTTTTTTTTCACATTCTGTCTCTCACAGTTGAAGTGTACCTCTGGTGCAAATTACTGACCTCTGTCATCATTTTAGGTGGGGGAACTTGCACAATTGGTGGCTGACTAAATACTTTTTTGCCCCACTGTATGAAACAGGAAAACACCGCCATGTAATCCATTTATTTCAACAAACTAACTGTATTCTCAATATCACCTATTGAACAGTAACTCTAACGGATACATTTACTCATATTTTGTATTTTAAATACGTAACGCCGGTGCATGTATTATGTTACTGCCAGTGTTGGGACTAACGCGTTATTAAGTAACGCGTTACAGTAACTACGTTATTATTGTGGTAACGAGCACGGTAACTAGTTATTATGCCAAAATCAGGAACGCGTTACTCGTTACTGGGATTTAGATAGGGTCGTTACTCGTTACTTCGTGTGGTGGCTGTCGCGGAGCTTCCACAGATTCAGTAACATTAGCAAGTGGTGGAAGCCAGCAGGTGGATGAAGGAAAAGGGAGGCAAGAGGAAAAGAGACCCGAGGCGGCCGCCGGTCCAAGTGTGAACTGAACTTCAGGTAAGAAGTTATGACCTGCAGTCCATCTGGGTCAGATATGAACCAAGTTTAGTTGGAGTTTATTTTCGTTATGCTGACTTTTTCGTACTGCGTGCTAGCTAGCATGACGGAGTTTCTATACAGCTGGGTGGTGCTATGTTACTGATGTTGAACTTTATTTTGTTCATAAGTTATTAGAGTTGCCAACCGTCCCGTCTGGTATTCAGAGAAAATATTACGCGTTTCTTATTGAGGTGAAAAGGAACAGTTTGTCCCGTAATTCAGCTACAATGAAAAAGACACAAAGCTGGAGTTATTCTGTGTCTTTACGCTGCACAGCTGTCTCTTCTTCTTTCATTCTCCCCCCTCCCTCTCCTGTTTCTACTTCAATCATGAAAACTGATCAGTGATCAGCTGATCGGCTTTTCTCTCTTGTTTGTTTATCGCCCACTTTGCGCCAGAAAGAGGAAACCAGCGGATGTCGCGCTAAACAACAGCAGCACTTTTAAGCTTGATCAGCTGTTGTTAGAATTTAATATTAATTTCTAGTATCAGCTGATGTTTGCTGGAGCCACAGCTGTAAACCTGCTGGTCATGATATGGTTTGGTTATGTGATGAGAGGGAAACATGAAGATGAAACCAGGAGATGTCCTTACTGAATCATCAGAGCTGAACAGGTGATGGAGAAACAGGTTTACCTTTTAGGTGACATGAATGAGTTGAAGGGAAGTTATGAACTGTTTCTGAGAGACAAATAACACCAGGATCCTTTTCTAAGTAGCTGACAGCTGGTAACTGTGCAGGGGCGGGTCTAGCAAAGTTTTGCCAGGGGGCCAGGTAGGGCATTAACAGGGAAAGGGGGGCACAAGGAAATACTTTTCTTTCTTATTCTCATTTAAAATGTCTCGCTTGTAAAAAATAATTATCTGAATCTTACAACAAACGATTGATAGATTGATGCACATATACCATCAGAACAGTGTACATCACTGTCACAACAGCGTTTATTTTCATTCAAAGGCTTTATGATTTTTCCTATAATGGTGGGCCGGTCTCTAGTCAAAATGCCCGGGCCAATTTTCTGTCCCAGTCCAGCCATGTATGCAGCTCATCTGCAGTCTGGTGTTGCCTACATCTTCCTATTCAGAAGGCAGAATTTCCGAGTTCTGAGTACAATCGAAAGCACCACGACTGCAGTTTTTGTGTTGGATGTAAAAGGCGCACATGACACTGTGACGTAGGCTAGAATCGTGGCGGTGGTCAACGACGGTCCAGGCGTGGGATTTCTCTTGTGGAAATATGCACATTATCTTTTCCTTTCTATTGGCAGGTGGCACAGTGCACTTGTGGCAAGTAAGCAAGCTAGAAGACTGGCAAAGTTATGGAAGCAACACATTAACAAGAAAATTCTGAGTAAAACCAAAGTTACTTTCCCTAGTAACTAGTTACTTTGAAAGTAACGAGTAACTTGAAGTAACTGAGTTACTTTTGAGAGAAGTAACTAGTAATGTAACTAAGTTACTATTTTAAAGTAACTTACCCAACACTGGTTACTGCCCAACACTGCCTGTTGAGATCCTGAGATCCGCTCCTAGAACACCGGCCTCCAACTCCTGAAGAGACACGGGTGTCCCTAAATTTAGCAAATATTAGCTTCAGGCTAGCTTGCTATGACGAATAGGCTAATGCTAGCATTTTACCACAACTTCACCAGATGTAGCTAAAAAAACTAAACTAATGTCCAGTCCAGTGGGACAGCAAGGAAAGATGACAAAAAATGATTACTTACTTGCGGTTTGGAGGTTCAAGCTGAAATTGAAGCAGCCATTGAAAGACGGGAAGAGAGAAAGATGGCAGCTTGGTCAGCACTAGTGGCCTCTATAATGTATGCAAATACATGCGGGCCGGAAACCCCGCCCCCCCAGCGCGCCCCCGGACGCCAAAACAGTGCCAGCAGATTGAAACTGAAAAATGGTTTGAAACCGAAAAATGGATTGAAACCGAAAAATGGTTTGAAACCGAAAAAAATGGATTGAAACCGAAAAAAATGGATTGAAACTGAAAAATGGTTTGAAACCGAAAAAATGGTTTGAAACCGAAAAAAATGGATTGAAACCGAAAAATGGATTGAAACCGAAAAAAAAGAAAGAATTGTAAGCGAAAACAAAAAAATTACAGTTTTAATTTTTTTTTTTCACTATCAATTTTTTTTTCGGTTTCAATACAAGATTTTTCAGTACATTTATTTCAGTTACAATATTTTTTTCGGTTTCAATATTTTTTTCGGTTTCGTTTCAAGGTGGCATCGTTCTGATTCCACAGAATCCTGGGAGCTTTTTTAATGCACTTCAAGTTCAAAACTTTTTTAAGGAACCTGATCATTTAATTAAGGAATTCTCAAAAGTGACTTGGCTTAAGCAACACTTGATCTGGATCATGGAGAGTTTTCCTTTGGGCTACTCTTTCAGGAATTCAAAGAACTATTTAAAGAACTTTTAATCTCTTGGTTTGTTCGGGATAATGAAGGAAGGTTTCAGGGAAATTGATGATGTGTTTTATTAGATTTTTGGACACCAGTGGAGTTCTGGAAAATTAGATACATCAAGATTTTGATACAACATACAAACTGCAAAGCACTAATGACCTTTCCCTCAGCACAGCAGAAAGAGATCATTCTGGTAGCTTGTAATCACACTATTCAATGGTGTCAGCTCACAGCTCACATCTGAGTTTAGTTCTTCATGGTGTGCCTCTGACAGATGAAGCGCATTTTGCTGGAGCAGTGCAGATCGTTAAGACGTCCATCAGAATGAAGATGAGCGCAGTCTTCATCCCCGGGACCAAGACCATGATGGGTCCAGGCGTCAGGCTGCCCAGGTTTCCACCTCCTACAAAAGAATGATACAAAGTGAGTCTTAAGGTGAGCTGCAACCACCATGACAGACAAGAGAAGCCAGCGTCAAAGCACGTGAAGTTGCAGTTCCTCTAATGTCCAATTGAGGCTCGTTCCAGCAGTCACTCAGTTCCCACAAATTTTCAAGGTAAAAAGTCCAACTTCACAGCCGCTATAAACATTTTTGCAGCTCATACAATGAACTATATGGGAAAATGCGCACAGAATTTCTCAAACACAAACGCAATAATGCCAAATAACTATTTATAGTTATGTCTTGATGCATGCTCAATCATCCAGGTAAGGAAATCTCCAAAACTTGATTCTGTTCAACGTTTCTCCCACTGAAAACGCTACGTCCAGATGAACAGAATCAAGTTTTGGATATTTGTAGTTACAGTTATCCCCAAACACACATAAGCACGACCAGTATAATATAAATATAATAGTGGTGTACCCCTGAGATTATAATAATGTAGATGTGACATGAAGTGCTTGAGGACTGAGACTTCAGTTCAGCAACAAAATGAAGAGGCTGTTTTTTCCTGCCTGGAGGTCTGGACTATGAAGGTCCTGCAAAAAGACTTTCAGATGTCAGCAGCGAGTACAGCTGAGGAGGAAGTGGTAGTCCCGAAGATGCCGCTTAACGTTGATGTCTGATGATTTTCCATGATTATGGCTCTCTGGACACTTTTCCTTTTGTCCTTTGCGTACTATGTGTGACATACTCTTTGTACGTTTCTTTAAAAAGAACATGTGAGGTCATGTGAACTCCTCATAAACATAAAGCAGGACACCCTCGCCACTTCATAACTTTTGATATTGGAAAAAAGGATGTCTTTGTTTTTCCTGAAGCTCATAATGATAGTGATGATGGGACTGAGTATAACGTCTATTAAATCTATTCATTCTACAATTAGTATTCTTTAAAAATCATTGTCCCACAATGACTCTGGGTTAACTGTAAATAGAAAATGTTGCAGATGGTTTCCTGATAATATTGACTCATGATATTTTACTCATGATTAATTACCTAATAGTGTTTAAAAATGAACAAGAATAAAGATTATAAATATGCCCAATTAGAAAAAAAAACAAAAGAAACATCTTTTTTAACAAAAGGTTCATCATACTTGGACTGTGGTGCCTTTAGCAAAAAAAAAAAAAACCCCAAACAAATGTAACAGTGTTTATGTGGTATTATTCCACTTGCCACAAATGTCAGTGTAATGGGGAAACAGCGCCCCCCCTCTCGGCGTGGCTGGCTGCAGTAATCGCTGCCAGTCTGCCGTAGCCATACGAGAGGTGAGTTGTATTGTTCCGCACACGATATAGCTAAGTAGTACAGGCACATAAAACATGTTTGATTAGCTGATGGGCACCGAGTGTAATAAGTGCTTGGTGGACACATGTCTAACATCAGTTTTATGTACTCTTCATTTGTTTATTATTGTGTAAAACTGTATGCTAAAGCGGAATGCTAATGGGATGTTCTGCCGTAGTGTGCTGTGCGGAGTGGTGTGTGGCGAGCCTTTGCACTGATACAACACCGTTGTTTCCATTCAGGAAGTAAAGTGGCAACGATCGATCAGAGACTCCACCTGATTGGTAGTCTAAGAGACCGGCATGAGTAATGGGCAGAACAATTACATTCTCTTCCTAATTAGCACTACAAAAAACACAACCCCTCATTTTCTCGCATGTATACCATCAGTTGTTTTTTTTTTTTAAGTGTAACAGCTTACCTCCGGTTCATGATGTAGGGTGTCTGGTTGACCCACTCCCACTGCCCAGTCCTCTCATCAGTCAGACCCACCCAGTGGAAGGAGCCCGCGCTACGCTGGGTCACAAAATCCTGGTAAAGGCAGACGGAGAGAAAACTCAAATTTTCAGTTTCAATCAAGGATCAATACAGGCTCCTCCCCTTTTCAGTCACATACATGAGCTATAGTTCGGCTTTTATTGATTAGCTCATCACAAAAGAGCTCCTGTTGAGGTGACAGTGTGTTTAAGATGCATCACAAAGTTGAGCGTCAGTGCAAACAGATGAGAGGGCCAGCCAACTCACCCACTCCTCGTCAGTGAGAAGAATGACCAAGTGAGATTCGTGTCCATTACACCAGTCTCTGGCATCGTGCCACGATAATGGCGTGGTACTGAATAAGTAGCAGTTGGTGCCGAAAGAATCCCAATTCAGAGGACAACAGCCGTGTGCTGTCGTGCCTGACAGACGGACAGACAGAGAGTGTCTGGTTTCCATGTTTTATAAGAGTCATTTCAAAAATACACTTTTAGATATTGGAGACCTTTAACAGGGGACAGTCCTAGGAGATGTTAGACAGTCGCTGTGAGAACTAGTTTTAGAAAAACATATTTTTGGTGAAGAAATATGATGAGATTAACATCATCCTTTTCAAAAGAGATCAGTGGATGAAAGCACACAATCACATGGTTAAGAAAATTCTAAAATAAAAAACGGCCAAACAAATAATAACAAATAAATATAATAAACAAATGGAACAATTGGAGAGCTTAATACAAATCTTAAATTAGGAAATAACACGATTTAGTTAGTAATTTCCTCATAAGACCTCGCTCCCCCCAGAGAGACAAAACCTTTCTGCCTTAGCTTGTTACAGTTTATACAAAGAAACATGAATTTTGGTTTTTAGCTTCAAGAACCTGTTTAAACCTTCCAGTAATGCCTGCAGGTGTCTGAAGTTAGTCTGAGCTCATCAGATGCCTCAGACTCAGAGATAAATGACTTGGGGGCCAATGAACCAAGGCACATTTATACACAGGCTTCTTCTTTAGTAACGGTAAAGCTGTTCTATAAGCTTAAAACTGTGAGGGCATCTTTAGTAAATGAAGTAGAGGGAACAGGATTAGACAGGAGCTGTGTACCGTTGTTGACCAAGCGTTCTAAAGAACATTTGAGTTCGGCGACCGTCCTGCGGAGAGCGTCCAGGACTGAGAGCTGCCTCAGTGCCTCTGATACTGAGGAATTGCACACACAAAGCACAGGTATGTTAATAAAACTACTTGTTAGTGTCAATGTGGATAAAGTGTTGCTCTGCAGAGTTTCCACCTGATGCCAGCTGGTCCTTGTTGTTCTCCACTGCAAACTTCATTGACAAAACTTCTTTTGCTGTATCTGTGGTAGAAGGACGGGAAACTAAAGTGTGAAAAAGACGAAAAAGCCAGCAGTTGGTATCACAGTATGAGTACATCTGAGCTACCTTTGGTGAGCTGCTGTGTGTCCCTCAGTGATTCAGTCAGATTAGAAACACTTTTCTCCGAGGACCACAACCGGTTCCATGTCGACGTGTCTGCAAACACACAGACATAAAAAAAAATAATTATAAAATAATAATTATTTTCTTCAAATCATTACCGAAAAGAAATACTTAATCATTTTTTCATAGGATCTTTGTCTATATTCTCACCATTACATAAAAGTACTTACTGTTGTTGTTCACCTTATTTTGTGATCTCATTATTTACATCTGCTTAACTGTTTATGGCGCAGCACACATTATGCACCATTGCTTTCTTTATCTTTTGCCTCCACGGAGCCAGCCTTTTTGTAATCTTTTAAAAAGCTTGAACTATTGTTCTCCAGGCTTTCTGAAGTTTTTTTTAAAGGTCATTGTTTTGTTGATATGGCACGGTAACTGTATCTTCAATAACAAATGTTTTGTGGTCTTCTACACATCATACGGGTCAGCTGTTTCACACAGATTTCATGTTTATATAATGCAGTAGTTTATAATTACACAGCTGGATCTCTATTCTGACCTCAATGGGCTGACTGTAACCCAGTTTGGGAGCTCTCTCAGCAAAAGGCCCAGTAACTTAGCTGAGACCTTGGGATAACCAGCAGTGCTCCATTCACTGTTCTAAGTAAACACATAGGCACATGCATTAATATGAGTCTCCCTTGAGCAAGGTCATTGAATGCTTTAAAATCAGTTAGCAATATTTCAACTTCAGAATTTGGCAGTACGAGAAAAATGTTTTTATATTTGTTGGTGCCAGTTAAAATCTGTGCAGTGGTGTTCTGATCAACTGGACCTCCAGCTGAGTCATAAAGCACTTTACAATCAAGATGAACAACTGAAGTATGCATGACCTTATATAAATCATTATCAATAAAGAATAAATCAAGGAAATGTGAGTGAAACATTAGATTGCTATCTGTCTTCTGGATTAGCATAGCATCTTAGCCTAACAGACTCCTAATTTTGTATGGATTTAAACAGCAGAGGCGACAACTGTCAAGTATCTGAGAACAAAGTTCCTGAGAGAAAGTTTCCGGTCATTAGGATGGAAAATGACGACTGTGTAGATAAAAACACACCTCTTTTGGTTGATAGAGGAAGACAGTAGACAGAAAAGAGTTTCAAGAAAGAAACAAGAACATGCTGGGTCAGTCACTGCCCACAAACTAATGTATGTTTTACACCTTCAGAGCAACAACCTGAGCATCATTTCACTATATTGTGGCTGAAGTGAAGCCAGACACCTCTAAAGTCAATTTCTCCTAAAGTGGGCAGCTCACACTTGGAAAAATCCAAAAGGATAAACAGCACTGCAGGCCAGACAGGAAAATCTACACACTTGTGTTTTAGGTGTCTATTTTAATGAATAGTGACCCTATTGTGTCCTGAGTGTACTCACTGCTGGCTCCCAGAGCTATGATCAGAATGACGAGGAGAGTAGCCGTCAGAGCAGGAAAGAGCCATCGTCTGTACCTGGAGAACCTGGAGAAATCGACAGTACGAGGCTCTGCGGACACACAAATAGGACATGAGTTTTTCATTTTATAGACGCACAGACAAGTGGACACACAGACAGGTGGACACAGACAGGCACCTTTGTTCCAGAAATTTCTCATTTCTTCGTCCACATTGTCATGGTATTCAGTCGTCATGGCGATTCTGGTCTCTGGGTCTGTCTCTGTGTGAAATGGCGTGCGTCTGACTTCGTCTTCATCCAGTCCCCAATGAACAAACAGGCGAACTGTCCAAACACAGAGCCTCAGGTCATTGGCCACGAGCTGCACTTTGCACTGGAAAACACCACCTGTGTGTGTGTGTGTGTGTGTGTGTGTGTGTGTGTGTGTGTGTGTGTGTGTGTGTGTGTGTGTTAGCTGATTACTACACTGAGATGACCTACATCAACAACTACAAAGAACTAAACTTTCATGGAAAAAAGGACAAACATCTGAAAATACCTGAGTCTGGAGCTGCAAACAGACTAATAGGAAAAGTGACGGATGAACAGATAATCATTAAAATGTTTTTGAGTTGCAGTGGCAATAAAGGTAAAGAAGCAGCAGTGACAGACACAGATTTGTTTTCAATTATTTTAATGTGTGTCATAATGTCTGACTTCAACATGTCAGTCAGCGGTTAGAGATCTTACACTTTCCTCCCTGACACTGTTCAATCAACTGCTGCATCTCTTATCCACCATACTGGAAAAATATAAACAAATGAGGTGTGATTTACAAAATAACATGATCGCAAGGTTCAATGGATGTGATTTGTGTTTTAGAGAAACAATATAAAAGATCAATAGGAGGATTCATTGGATGCCTACATGGAACAAAGTACATCTGACATCTCTTCATGTTCACAGTGAAAGTGAATGCACAGCTACATGTCTACTAAAGAACATTTGGGATGTTTCATTATGTACATTATGTGGCTTTTGTCAACATGAGCCAGAGTCTGATCTTCATTTATTTGGGTTTTCAATGTATTAGGATTATTTTGAAGCTTAAAGCAAATAAACTGAATTCTGGCTACAACTCCAATGTTTCCCCTCTGACAATAATGTAGAACTTTATCATAGTCTGGAAATTTGAGGAAATGTTCTAAGACTGGACCTCTTAAATTTTAAAATTGATTTAAAAAAAAAAAAAAGAATAGGCTTTACAATGAGAGATGTAGAGATGGTCTGAAGTGTGTTTGTATAGGATACGTGGACTGTTTCTAAATATGCTATGTTGCATTTATTAATTCTGGAATATTTTGAAAGAACTCTACATGAAAGAGGAAGTCCACAGAGTGGAATTTCCTGATTGTATTAGAAGTTCTCATTGTTTTTCTACCCAGTGCTTTAATTGGAGAGGTTCCTTTTATTCTGCAGTGGGCGGAGTCAGGCCTGCAGGTGTGTTCAGACTCTCAGGTTGTCTTTCTGACAGATGAAGCGTTCTTTGATGGAGCAGTGCCGGTCGTTCAGGCGTCCATCATTGTGAAGGTGAGCACAGTCTTCATTCCCAGGTCCTAGACCATGATGGGCCCAGTTGTCGGGCTGCCCAGGTTTCCACCGCCTTTAAAAACATGCACAAAGATGTTTATGTGTAATTCCTGTGGAGCACTGACTGATAATAATTCCTCTTTATGCTCTACTGGTCTACTGGTTACCGTTTCTGGACAAACGTTTTAGACTTTGATTTAGGATATGAAACCTCTTGGTTATATGTAGGCATTTAAAACTTTATATTAGGTTTAGGCAATAAAAACAAATTTTGAAAAAACCAAAGTCATTTTGTAACTAGTGCACGTTTGCTTTGGGACAAGAGCATACTGAAACAAACCTGGGCTCCGCTCATCCACCCGCTCCCAATCCTCAAACACTTGTGCAATCGTGCAGTTAGGTACAGTTATCCCCAAACACACATAAAAGTATGACCAGTATAATGTAAATATAATCGTTAGTGGTGTACCCCTGAGATTATAATAATGTAGATGTGACATGAAGCGCCTGAGGTTTTCTGGGACTTCAGTTCAGTAACAAAATGAAGAGGATGTTTTTTCCTGCCTGGAGGTCTGGACTATGAAGGTCCTAATAATAATCGCTATGTACCACAGGCTGGCTGTAGTTAAACCTTTACTTAAAAAGCCATCCCTAGACCCAGCTGTCTTAGCTAATTATAGGCCAATCTCCAACCTTCCTCTACTCTTCCTTGAAAGAGTAGTTGTCAAACAGCTAACAGATCATCTGCTCATTTGAGGAGTTGCAGTCAGTCCTGCAGAAAGACTTTCAGATGTCCGCAGCGAGAACAGCTGACGAGGAAGGGTTAGTCCTGAAGATGCCGCTTAATGCTGATGTCTGATGATTTTCCATGATTATGGCTCTCTGGACACTTTTCCTTTTGTCCTTTGCGTACTATTTGTGACATACTCTTTGTAGGTGCCTTTAAAAAGACCATGTGAGGTCCTCATAAACATAAATCAGGACATCCTCTCCACTTCATACTCTTTGATAGTTAGTGGAAAAAAGCACGTCTTTGTTTCCTTAAGCTCATATTGATTTTTTGAGCAGCCTCTGCAAACACTTGGTGATGATGGGAATGAATACTGCCAGTCTGTTCTATTTAGGCAGTGGTGAGTCTACGTAAAATGTCTATTAAATCTATTCATACTACAATTAGTATTCTTTAAAAATCATTGTCCCGCAATGAATATTGTCACAATCAGGGGTACCGGGAGACTACGTCCTCATTCCAGGTGACTGCTGTCAATCAGCTGTTGATGATGTCAGCCTGTAACCTCTGCTTCAGATCGCTCTCCTAAATGCTCGCTCCATAGCCAACAAATCATTTGCACTGAATGACTTTTTTAGCAGTATTAGTATGGACTTCCTGTTTCTCACAGAATCTTGGCAGCAGGAGAATGAATGTATCCACCTGAATGAGCTCTGTCTGGTCGGCTGTCGCTTCATTTGGACTCCGCGTTTGGACGTGGTGGTGGTCTGGTCACTGTTCACCGAGACAATTTCACTTGCAGGGCTATGGACTCTGAGTTTTTCCCTTCCTTTGAGTCACAACTCCTAAGGTTGGTACAACAGATATATTTAATTGTGTTTTAATTTACCGCCCTCCCGGCCCCGCTGGTGTTTTTATTCAAGATTTTACCGACTTTTTATCTTCCATTATTAAACTGGAGATGGTCTTAATGTTTGGGGATTAAACCTCCACGTGGATGATCTTAGCTGTAGCATGGCCTCTCACTTTCTATCCATTACAGACTCTTTTAATTTTATTCAGCATGTCTCTGGACCCACCCATGTTAAAGGCCACACCTTGGACCTTGTGTTTTCTCTTGGCTTAGACACAACTGTGTTAAGGACGTACAAGTGAGTGACCATTCCTGTGTTACTTTTAGTCTTAGCTTCCCTCTGTACACACCACCTTCTAATTTCATGTTCCATAAATCAGGATGTTGCTTTGGAGTTTTCTAAATTGTTGGATCCTCATGTGATCAGTGGCTGCACTGATGCTGATGTTGCTACACAGTGTTTTAAGAATCACTGCTTGGAGAGTTTAAATTCGATGGCACCTATGAAATCTGTCTTTGCTGCCTCAAAAAGAGCTCATCCATGGATAAATGATGATGTAATGAAGGTTGAAAGAATCTGTAGGAAAGTAGAACGCCTTTGGAAATCAACTAAACTCGAAGTTCACAGGCTCCACCTTAGGGAACTTTGGGTTTCCATATATGAAACCATAAAAACAGCCAGATCAGGAAAATTTTCTCATCTAATCAAGCAAGAGAAATTCCAAATACTGTTTGACTCCATAAACTCTATTGTTTCCCCCGTGGTCCACCAAGTACCTGTGACCTCTATATCTGAGAGTGATGACTTTTTGACACAGGGAAAGCCGTTAATGTAAATAGAAAATGTTGTTGATGCCGTCCTGATATTATTGATTCATGACATTTCATGTTTTTAGAAATTTATTTTATTTCTAAAACTGTTTATAAATGAACAAGAATAACTATTAGAACTATGCCCAATTTTTAAAAAACAAACAAAACAACAACAACAACATGAGCACTGATCAGAAGAAAGCAAAAAAGGTATACTGGGGACAAACCGAGCCAATTCCGCGATGCTTGGTCCTCAAGGAAAATGTATCAATATCTTTTTTGTGACATTTGTTTGGTGGTGCGCTGTGAGTTTTATAATGTGAAATCTGTGCCATGGCTCCAAAAGGTTAGAGAACACTGCCTTATGGAGCACTAAAAGTTCTCTTAGAACTTAGAACAAAAAACACAACGCCTCATTTTCTCGCATGTATACCATTAGCGTTTGTTTGGGTTTTTTTTTTTAAGTGTAACAGCTTACCTCCGGTTCATGATGTAGGGTGTCTGGTTGACCCACTCCCACTGCCCAGTCCTCTCATCAGTCAGACCCACCCAGTGGAAGGAGCCCGCGCTACGCTGGGTCACAAAATCCTGGTAAAGGCAGACGGAGAGAAAACTCAAATTTTCAGTTTCAATAAAAAAGGGGGAAAGGGGAGGAGCCTGTATTGATCCTTTGATCAATACAGGCTCCTCCCCTTTTCAGTCACATACATGAGCTATAGTTCGGCTTTTATTGATTAGCTCATCACAAAAGAGCTCCTGTTGAGGTGACAGTGTGTTTAAGATGCATCACAAAGTTGAGCGTCAGTGCAAACAGATGAGAGGGCCAGCCAACTCACCCACTCCTCGTCAGTGAGAAGAATGACCAAGTGAGATTCGTGTCCATTACACCAGTCTCTGGCATCGTGCCACGATAATGGCGTGGTACTGAATAAGTAGCAGTTGGTGCCGAAAGAATCCCAATTCAGAGGACAACAGCCGTGTGCTGTCGTGCCTGACAGACGGACAGACAGAGAGTGTCTGGTTTCCATGTTTTATAAGAGTCATTTCAAAAATACACTTTTAGATATTGGAGACCTTCTTTAACAGGGGACAGTCCTAGGAGATGTTAGACAGTCGCTGTGAGAACTAGTTTTAGAAAAACATATTTTTAGTCAAGAAATATGATGAGATTAACATCATCCTTTTCAAAAGAGATCAGTGGACGAAAGCACACAATCACATGGTTAAGAAAATTCTAAAATAAAATAAGGCCAAACAAATAATAACAAATAAATATAATAAACAAATGGAACAATTGGAGAGCTTAATACAAATCTTAAATTAGGAAATAACACGATTTAGTTACTAATTTCCTCATAAGACCTCGCTCCCCCCAGAGAGACAAAACCTTTCTGCCTTAGCTTGTTACAGTTTATACAAAGAAACATGAATTTTTCTTTTCTTTTTTAGCTTCAAGAACCTGTTTAAACCTTCCAGTAATGCCTGCAGGTGTCTGAAGTTAGTCTGAGCTCATCAGATGCCTCAGACTCAGAGATAAGATGCTTATGGGGGGGACTATTGTGAAGGAAGGAACAACTTTGCAAAACCTAGAAAGCAAAATGTACGTCTATGCCGATGACACTGCCATTCATACACAGGTTTCTTCTCTAGTAAAGGTGTTGCACAAGCTTGAAACTATGAGAACAACCTTGTTAAATGACACAGAGGGAACAGGATTAGACAGGAGCTGTGTACCGTTGTTGACCAAGCGTTCTAAGGAACATTTTAGTTCGGCGACCGTCCTGCGGAGAGCGTCCAGAGCTGAGAGCTGCCTCAGTGCCTCTGATACTGAGGAATTGCACACACAAAGCACAGGTATGCACAGTGTTAATAAAAGTACTTTTTGGTGTTTATGGATATGAAATGTTGCTTTGCAGAGTTTCCACCTGATGCCAGCTGGTCCTTGCTGTTCTCCAGAGCAAACTTCATTGACAAAACTTCTTTTGCTGTATCTATTGCAGAAAAACAGGAAATTACAGAGTGTTAAGTAGAAAGGACAGCAATTGAGTAACGCAGTATGAGTACATCTGAGCTACCTTTGGTGAGCTGCTGTGTGTCCCTCAGTGATTCAGTCAGATTAGAAACACTTTTCTCTGCAGACCACAACCGGTTCCATGTCGATGTGTCTGTAAACACACAGACATAAATTTTTTTTTTTATAAATAAATGACTATTTTCCTCAAATCATTACCAACAAGAAGTACTTCATATTTTTTCTCCTGGATACTGGCATTTATATATGTATCTCTCTCTCTCTCTCTCTCTCTCTCTATATATATATATATATATATATATATGAGAGAGAGAGAGAGAGAGGAAACAGTAGGAGCTGTGTGAAACTAAAGGCAGTGGATCCCTCAGCAGCTGGATCACAAAGAGCACAGTCACAATAACTGTGCTCTTTTTTGCATTGAATACCTCTGCAGGTTTTGCATTGCAGAGGTATTCAAGTATAAAAACAATAATAAACACAATGTTCTGGTTCTATAACATTTTTATATCATTACTTTATTATGGATTAGGTGCAAGAGTTTAAATGTTGATAATTAAAAAATAGTTTAACTGAATAGCAGGTTGTGCCTTGTTCTCAGATGGACAGAAAGTGGACAGTGATAGATGAGATGAGGAGATGAAGGAGGAAGAGAGGCAAAGAGTGATTCACAAGCAGAGTCTAATTTATTTCTCACAGTTTTGTTGCCTTATGGTTCTGAGCGCTGTCATCAATCTTTGCACTTTGCATTATCTCATAACACTTGTTTAATCAGCTACCATCTCTCCTATGGACTTTCTAATGTCTACAGTCTCAGATCAGGAGCAGCAGCAAACCCTCAACAGCAACACTGTACCCATCAGGTAAACATAGGCTACGCCTTGTCCCCACCTGATGACAGTGACATAGTATGATGTGATTCAATATTAGTTTGTTGATGAATGTGGGTTGTTGTTATTCATGCTGATTTTTTAACTTTGAGCATTCGCCCTTTTAAACATCTCTGCTCATCCCTGCAACAGTCAGGAGGAAAGTGTCAACTAGCTGAGAACAAAGTTCCTGAGAGAGAAAGTTTCCGGTCTTTTGGTTGATTAAGGTAGACAATACACAGAAAAGAGTTTCATGAAAGAAACAAGAAAATGCTGGTTTGGGGTCAGTCACTGCCCACAAACTAATGTATGTTTTACACCTTCAGAGCAACAACCTGAGCATCATTTCACTATATTGTGACTGAAGTGAAGCCAGACACCTCTAAAGTCAATTTCTCCTAAAGTGGGCAGCTCACACTTGGAAAAATCCAAAAGGATAAACAGCACTGCAGGCCAGACAGGAAAATCTACACACTTGTGTTTTAGGTGTCTATTTTAATAAATAGTGACCTTAAGGCCCTATTGTGTCCTGAGTGTACTCACTGCTGGCTCCCAGAGCTATGATCAGAATCAGGAGGAGTGTAGCCGTCAGAGCAGGAAAGAGCCATCGTCTGTACCTGGAGAACCTGGAGAAATCGACAGTACGAGGCTCTGCGGACAAATAGGACATGAGTTTTTCATTTTACAGAACGCACAGACAGGTGGACGCACAGACAGGTGGACGCACAGACAGGTGGACACAGACAGGTGGACACACAGACAGGTGGACGCACAGACAGGTGGACGCACAGACAGGTGGACACAGACAGGCACCTTTGTTCCAGAAATTGCTCATTCCTTCGTCCACATTGTCATGGTATTCAGTTGTCATGGCGATTCTGGTCTCTGGGTCTGTCTCTGTGTGAAATGGCGTGCGTCTGACTTCGTCTTCATCCAGTCCCCAATGAACAAACAGGCGAACTGTCCAAACACAGAGGCTCAGGTCATTGGCCACGAGCTGCACTTTGCACTGGAAAACACCACCTGTGTGTGTGTGTTTGTGGGTCCTGCAGGAGCCATACAGGACCCAGTGCAGCAGGTAGAGAGAGCAGTGGAGAAGATCGTGGGTACTTCTCTTCCCTCCGTCCAGAACATCTGTAACGGCACAGTGGCCCGTGGAAATGGGATGGACTCAAGTGCAGATGCAAAACCAGAGGCTTGAAGTGCGGTGCACCAAAAGAATTTTTATTCACAACGCTTGTTAGCAACTGAAGACTATTATTTAGAAGAAACATAAACTATACGTCTGAGGAAGAGGAGACTAAGACTGTAGTTAAATTAAGACAAATTCACTGTGACGACTGGGTGCAGAGACTGGTCGGGGGAAACTATGGCTAGCCAGGGCACTGAAACAGAGGAGAGGACAATCAGTGGGACCCAAAAGAGAGTTGCGAGTTAATCCAAGAGTAATTTCCTTGAGCTGCCTTACGTGCTTGCAGGTGGAGATTGCTTGGAGGGGGAAGGCAGAGGTCCAGGTGAGTACGGAGTGCAAAACCAGAAAGTCCTCTGCATTACAAGTGAAATGCATTACAAGTCTGAACCCCCCCAGACATACAAAATTCTGAACCACCACCATTGCTATTTCACTGACCGTCCCACGCCTACTTTCGCACAAACTTGCCACAATCGCTATGATTGTGTTGGACACTGCTGTTTATATAATTGTTCAGTATTGTATTGTTTTGTATACTTTTATTTTATTTTATTTTATTTTCATCTTTATATTGTTTGAGTGTATACTGAGGGCCATGGGAGCATTGCAATTTTAAATTCCTGTGTATGATCTGTAGATATGGTCTTTGACAATAAAGCTGACTTTGACTTTTTGAAGAAGCGACGGCTCAACAGAAGCAACAAAAAGACAATGAAAAAGATTTCACAGATAATCATTCAAATATTTTCTGAGTGGCGGTGGCAATAAAGATAAAGAAGCAGTGACAGACACAGATTTGTTCTCATTTTTATTGTATGTCATGACTTCTCACTGCAACACATCTTAGAGATCTTGCACTTTCCTCCCTGACACGTTTCAATCAATTGCACCTGTTATCCACCATACTAGAAAAATATAAACAAATGAGGTGTGATTTACAAAATAACATGATCGCAAGATTCAATGAATGTCATTTGTGTTTTAGAGAAACAATATAAAAGATCAATAGGAGGATTCATTGGATGCCTGTATGGAACAAAGTACATCTGACATCTCTTCATGTTCACAGTGAAAGTGAATGCACAGCTACATGTCTGCTAAAGAACATTTGGGATGTTTCATTATGTACATTATGTGGCTTCTGTCAACATGAGCAAGAGTCTGATCTTCATTTATTTGGGTTTTCAAGGTATTAGGATTATTTTGAAGCTTAAAGCAAATAAACTGAATTCTGGCTACAACTCCAATGTTTAGCGTTCCCCTCTGACAATAATGTGGAACTTTATCATAGTCTGGAAATTTGAGGAAATGTTCTAAGACTGGACCTCTTAAATTCTAAAAGTTGAATTTTGACAGTTGACAGGTGGTCTGAAGTATGTTTGTACTGGATAAGTGGAGCGTTTCTAAATAGGCTATGTTGTATTTATTAATTGTTTTTCTATCCAGTGCTTTAATTGGAGAGGTTCCTTATAATCTGAAGTGGGCGGAGTCAGGCCTGCAGGTGTGTTCAGACTCTCAGGTTGTCTTTCTGACAGATGAAGCGTTCTTTGATGGAGCAGTGCTGGTCGTTCAGGCGTCCATCATTGTGAAGGTGAGCACAGTCTTCATTCCCAGGCCCATGACCATGATGGGCCCAGTTGTCGGGCTGCCCAGGTTTCCACCGCCTTGAAACACACACACACACACACACACACACACACACACACACACACACACACACACACACACACACACACACACACACACACACACACACACACACACACACACACACACACACACGTAGGTAATATATATTAGGTAATATAACAAATCTTGATAAAAAGCAAAACATTTTGAAACTAGTGCATGTTTTGCTTTGAGACAAGAGTGGACTGAGACAGACCTGCGCTCCACAGTGTACAGTGTCTGATCCACCCACTCCCAACTCCCAGTTCTCCAGTCAGACAAACCGACCCAGAAATACTGAGGGATTGTTTGATTGATCACAAAGTCCTAAACAAAAAGAAAGAATGCTGTTGAAGAAAATCACTCAGGATGATTTATAGCTTGGTCAGCAGGTCTCATCCTCAGGGCAGCATGAATGTGTGTAAAGCAAAGGGTGTATAGTAAATAAAGTTTGTAGTTCTTAACTTTTGCTTTGGGGCAACTGTTGAGTAGATTTTTAGTAAAGCAATAAAGAAACGTGTGATAGTATTTTACAAGAAGGTTAAATATGTGAGTCCCCTTCATCTTTTTCCGCTGAATATGCTTCTCTAATCAGAGGTGAACCATCTTCACCAACCTAAACAGAAGTCTGCATTTCTTTAACTCAGGCACTTAAAACTACCACGAACTGTCTTACCCACTGCTTGTCAGTTTGGAGAATGATCAAATGGGCTTGCTGTGTTTCACACCAGTCTCTGGACTCGTTCCAGGACTGAGACTCACTGCTGAAGAAGTAACAGCTGGACTCAAACCCAGTCCAACCCACAGGACAACAGTCTCCTGCATCTGAACCTGATTGATACAGACAGATACACAGATGTGGGCAGTGTGCAGATGTGCATTTTCCTGATATGGCCAAATATGAGTGAACGTACTGTTGTTGAGGATGAGTTTGATGGTACATTTGATGGCAGCAACACTCTTACTGAGAGAGTCGATGACCGACAACTTCTTCAGGGTCTTGGTCACTGAACACAAACACCAGTTAGTGATGTATGAAGTTATCACCAGCAGAAGAAAGTGCAGTAATACAGACAGACCTGAGGTCAGCTGATCCTTGTTGTTGCCAACAGCAAGCTTTAGCTGATGAAGGTCATTAGCCATTTCTGTAAACAAAAGCATTTAGCATGTTAGCACTTTAGCAGCATGGATACTGGAATGAAACTTGAAATTGCGACGTGTAAAACAATGCAAATTAACTGGAGCCACGAAAAAATTGAAGAAACAACTTCTATAACTTCGTGTCCAAACACCAATCTACAGCTGACATACACCACTGCCATATTCTTTGCAATATGGTATGTTTTTATGTACCAAAAGGTGGTCCAGTAGAAGTTATTATAAATGTTTTATAACACAGTAAGTCAATATATTCATAATTTAACTAGGTGCGTTATTAAGAGCACATTAATCATATTGATAAATCCTCATTGATAAAAATAAATAAATAAATAAATAAAATTAACAGCCCCAGAGTGGTGAAAGTTCTTCTTTAAAATAATGACAAAAAGTAGCTTAAACTTATGATGGATGAATTGCACAACTTAGTCTTTTACATAATTTGAGGCGTCTGTACCCTGAAAACTGTTGTCCAATTACTCACCATTGAATTTTGTTTTTTTCCTTTGTTTTCTTTTCCCTTTTTTCCACAGCAAATGAAGGAATACTAATGTGAAGTTTAACTAATAGGTGTGTTACCTTCAGTATGCCGCAGTGAGTCGCTCAGTAATTGGGTGGCGTCAGTCAGGCTGGAAACTCTCTGCTCCACAGATAATAGACGATTAGATGTGTCTGTGTCTGAACAAGCAGAAAGTAGAAAATACATTTTAAAACCCCCATTAAGTTTAACCTCACAGGTCTGGTCTGTGAACCAGTTTGTGTAATTCTGGTTTAACTTATATTCTTTGGTTTATTGTTTTTCATGTTTTTGGCTCTCCTTTGCTTTTAGGTGCTAGTTTCTAGTTGCCTTCCCCGTGTTCCACATTTAGTTACTTTGTCTCCGTGTTTCATGTTCCCTCTGTTCCGCTGGTCAGTCATGTCTCCATGGCTGTATCCCAATTCAGGGTCTGCAGCCTTAAAGGCCGCATTTCAAGGCCGATTACGTCACAGCGGCGCGCCGAAGGCTGTCCCAATTCGAAGGCTGCTCGAAATGCGACCCTGAAATGCGTCCTTCATTTCCCTGAATTTTAAGGCTGTGGCAGTGTAGACTTCGTGGCCCAACATATCCCAGAATGCATAGCGTGGCGGTGGGTGTGGATAATTTTGCCGAAAAAAAACGATGAGGTGTCATGATCTGCGGAGGCAGACCGCGCGGAAATGTGTGTGGTGGACCCAGGTGCGAACACAAGCGAAGATACAGGAGTGGATTAAACAAAAGCGAGCCTTTTATTATGACTGATGAAAAGGAACAAACCAGAGTGCACTGTAAAAAAGATCCGTATATTTAACAGTGAAAGACAGTAAAAATACGACAGGAAAAACCTGTTAACTATAAAACAGTTTAAAACTGTTGATTTGATGTGAAATTGCCGTAAATAAAGAAATGTGGAAAAACTGTAATATGTACATTTTTTCTCTGAAAAAAAATACATAAACCTACTGTAAATCACTCTTGCATAGTTTTTTTAACGGAAGATTCCAATAAAGTTTAGAACAGGCAAACACAATTTTTTTTACATTTATTTATTGAAAAAAATACAGGTTTTAATTGCTGAATGTAAGCATGGTTGTGCTGGTAATGGATACATGCTGTAATATGACTTTGTGATTTTTGCATTAATTTCACATAATAATAATAATAATGGATTAGATAGCGGTTTTCAAGAAGCCCAAAGCACTTTACATTAAATCCACTCTTGATTCATAGCACATTTAATACAGCATATTCTTTCTCAAATTGTAATATAACAGGTACATATGTCCCAAGATCTTTATACTAGAAATGTATTAGGGCAATTTTTGGATGTAGTTTTTGTAAAGAATATGGGATGTAGCTGTTAAATCTACATTCTGTTGAACTCAATAAACCATGAGTTTAAAATGTAAAAGCTAACAACAACTGGAGAGACCTACAGCTAATGATAGACATACTATATTATTGAGTAAATTCATATAATCCCATAAGTATTAAAATAATAATCTGTTGTCTGTTCTATTTATTCATAGTTAATTATCATATGAAGAAAAAAGATTTTAAAAGCACCTCCTCCCAAAACTAGGCGTTTTCCCCTGATGTTTAGAGCACAGTTTCACATCAAGGCGCCTGATTTCAAATGGACCAATCAGCGCACTGCATCAGGCTCCGCCGCAGATAACGTCTGTACAGCTCCACACAAGTTTTGCTTTGGACTACTACGGCATCACGCTATCTTCATTTTCGTCGACTTGTTTCTCATTTTTTTAATTTAACGTCTGCCACAGCTCGTCTTCAGTTACTACGGTAAGAAAATAATCCAACTTTGTTTATTTATCGACAGCATTGTGTTGCAGGCAGTGAAGGCGCAAATGATAAATTTACGTTAGCTTTAGCTCGTTTCTAGCATTAGCGTTAGCTACATTAGGCTGAAAAGAGCCTTGCAAAACCAGCAGTGCTCGTTGAGATGTGTTTTGGAGACGGGTGTATTAATGGAAACCGTCTAATTAGTATAGCTATATTTGCATTTAGACAATGCTTTGTCTAAATGCGGCCTGGATTTTCCCGCCTTGTTTGACATCCGGCTGAAGCTTTAAGTTAGCTAGCCTCGCAGCTGTGTCATATTGATTATGTATTTTTGCAGCTTATGTTTTGCATTGCAGACTGCATCGTAATGAACCCCGGTGTATTTTTAAATGTGTTGAAGTAAGTTGTAAGCAGGTGTTTTCTGGATATGCTGCTTTAAAGTCTCACTTCTACCGCCACCACACTGGTACCGCAACTGTTTCTCAGAATGCTACCTTAATGGGTTTGAATTGCACTGTCTCACTTTGTGAACGCCAATGTGAGGGAACTAAAGCTTTGATTGCTCACTTAAAGGAACACCTAGAAGAGGGACGGCATGTAACTTGTCCAGTGAGAGGATGCCAAAGTGAGTTCTCTGTAAAATCTACATTTACCTCCCATATGTCTAGAAAACACAAACATTTGGAAAATGTGATTTGTGGTTTAAACAAAGATACTCAGTCAGAGAGTCCATCTACAAGTGCCACCATACAGGAAGGTGCCAGTGTATCAGATATAGAAGACCCTGGAATGGATGGGTCTAATTTCAGTGACCTGTATCTCAGAAATATATGTATGTTTTACATTAAACTACAGGGACAGCATCTTCTGCCAGCATCTACCATTCAAACCATTGTTGAAGAAATACAAAATATACATGAATTGGGACAGATGTATACATTGAATAGACTAAGGTCACTTCTAAAAGATATGTCAGTTTCAGATGAAGACATTGTAAAAATCTGTGACACAGTAAAACAATCTGACTTGTTCTCAGCTTGTCACACAGGGCCCATGAGAACTGCTTATTCAAGAGTTCAGTGCTTTAAAGATGTGTTCAAGTATGTTGAACCCAGAAAAGTGTTTTTGGGCAGGGACGAGAACAGGATGGAGAGATTTGCCTATTATGTTCCTCTGCTAAATACTTTGAAGGGTATGCTGGAATCAAGTTTTTGGCAAGGTCTCATATCAGTGGATCCTAATAATGTTTCAAGACCAGATGTTCTCAGCGACTGTTGTGATGGTAACGTGTTTGTGTCAAACAAATTTTTTCAGGAAAATCCACATTGCCTCAAGCTGGTTCTATACCAGGATGCATTTGAAGTAGTGAACCCACTTGGTTCTGACAAAAAGAAGCACAAGGTTTTGGCTGTGTACTTCTCTCTACTCAACATCCCCCCCCATGCCCGGTCAAATACTGATCATATGCAGCTTGTCTTACTGTGTAGGGAGAAGGATTTCAAAGAATTTGGCCATGAAAATGTTTTTTCAGAACTCCTGACTGATTTGAAGGTACTAGAGGAGAATGGGATAACAATGGCAGACAAAACTGTAGTGAAAGGAGCGCTCTACTGCATTGCTGGAGACAACCTGGGCTCTCATTGTATTGGGGGTTTTACAGAAAATTTCAGTTCATCAGTGTACTTATGCAGATATTGTCTGTTAACTCGAACTGAATTTCAGGGTGCTGATCCAGCAGTGTGTGGACCTCAGCGGACCCCAGAAACGTATAGATCTGCCACTGAACAACTAGAAAGAGAAGACGTGTCAGAAGTTCAGGGGATAAAGTTCAGGTCTGTATTTAATTCTTTACAAAGCTTTGATGTTTGCACACCTGGCATGCCCCCATGTCTCGGTCATGACATCTTTGAGGGTGTCCTCTCATACGATCTTGCTCTTTACCTCAAGTACTTCATCAACACAAATAAATGGTTCACTTACCCAATTCTGAACAGGCGCATCAAGCAATTTAAATACAAAGAAACAGATGCTTCATCCAAACCTTGTGAGGTCAGTCCAAAAACATTGAAACTTGGTGGACAAGCTGTTCAAAATTGGAACTTCTTGAGACTTTTACCTCTCATAATTGGAGACAGAGTGCAGAACCCTCAAGGTGATGTGTGGCAGTTAACACACTCACACACTCCGGCGCCCCCCGTGTGCGGCAGCCTGTTACAGCAGCTCTGCTCATTCTGAGTTTCTTTCTTTCTTATCTTTTCTTCTCGTAATTTTTTATAACTAACGTATCAGTAATTAGACTCTGCAACCATGTTCTACCGTTTTGTGCTAGTTCTGGTCGTTTTTCTTCGTTTATTTTTTAAATAAAAATTAACAAATTTCCCACGTGTGGGACTAATAAAGGTTATCTTATCTTATCTTAACGTTGCAGCTTAAGGACATTGTTGACCTAATTTGTGCTCAGCAAATTTCCAAGGCTCAGGTTACTTATCTGGATGCTCTCATCCAAGAGTATTTGGAAACCAGAAAGGTGCTGTTTCCTAATATCAACTTAAGACCTAAACACCATTACTTACGACATTATCCAGGGCTGATCCTAAAATTTGGCCCTCTCATCAGGCTTTGGACAATGCGCTTTGAGAGCAAACACAGTTACTTCAAAAGATGTGGAAGGCATCTGAAAAATTTCAAAAATCTGTGCTTGACTCTTTCAGAGAGACATCAGATGTTTCAGGCCATCCTTTCTGCTGGGTCAGTGAGTCCTCCAGCATTGCAAATAAAAGATTGCTCACCATTTTACTCAGAGCTTTACAGTGAGCAAGTTAAAGACGCAGTCCTACATTTTAGCTTTACTGAAAGCAATACAAAGATTCCAGTTGCTGTTCAGTATAATGGGCTGAATTACAGAAAGGGTCACTTTATTGTCACTAAGTTTGATCAGTCAATGGAGTTTGGTGAACTTCTCCTCATTCTTATTAAAGATGAGTCTGCTCTTCATTTTCTCATGAGAGTTTATGATGCAGAATTTCTTTCTTGCTACCACATGTACTCTGTAAAAAATGACACTGGGAGATTAGAGTGCAGACTCATCAGTGAACTGATTGACTTGTGGCCGTTATCATCTTACGTGAAAAACGGACACCAGATTGTTCCACTGAAGCACAGCGTCTTGTCAGACTGAATGCCTTGATATGACATCATGGGCCAGAGCCAAACTCTTTGTATGTGTGTCTTAACAGATATGGCTGAATCGCAGGTGCTTATCTTAAAGAACATAGGGGATGCAATAGCAGGAGTGCTTCCGGACCTTCCTGATCAACTTCTCAAGTCAGTAGAAGATACTTTGACAACACTTGGTGCCGAAACCACAGATGATTTAAAGTACATTACAGAAAATGACCTGCTGCCAGTGCTCAAGCCCATACAAGCTAGAAGACTAGTGGCTGCCTGGACCCAAAATGGTAAGTGTAAAACCTTGTCACCACACCAAACGCACAGAGGGCTGTTGAAGTTGGAAATACTTAGAATATGAGTGTTCCTGAGTCTGATGTGGCCATCATTATTTAACCATGCTTTCTGTGTAAATAAAACTTGGATGCTTTGTGGGGAAATTTAATACACTTTGAGTTTCGAAATGCAATCTATCAGACAAATTGCATTATTAAGTTTTGACCACGCTGTGTAACCTTAATATCTCAAAATGTATCTATGCAGTGCAGAATTTAACATAACAGAAAACATGATCTAATGCTTTCATATCTCTTTTTTTATGTACTTTTAAAGTCTCTGGCACTTCGACACCAATCGCTGTACATTCCTCTCCAGTGGATGTCCTTCTTTCTCCACCTTCAATTTCTTCTTCACCAACATCATCCACCACTACTTCATCACTTTCAGGAATCTGTACACCATTACTACCAAACTGGGTAGAGAGATTTGAGATACCATGGCAGAGGCTCCCTGAGGAGTTGGTGCAGAACTTGGAAAGACAGAAAAGACCAAGCGCAAGACAAAGACGAGAAATGATAAGGATTGTGGTCTCTGAAATGATGAAGACTTGTAAGAATCCAACCAAACACAATACTACAGAGATAGCAAAAAGGATGGTGGCCAAGTATCCCAATTCTCTTCAAGATGTGATTGATGGTGATGTTATTGGACCTGGATATCATTCTCTTGTAAAGCAACTTCAGGCAAGAGTTGAAAATGTCAAGCGACCTGACACACCAAAGGTAAAAAAACGCAAAGCAATATCAGATGACGACAACGACACAGATGAAATACCAGCTGAACAAAAAGCAAGGGTTCAAGACACATATGGCTGAATTAGCTGGGAGCCAAAGCATTTGCCACTCTCTGAGACTGTGGAGAGTCAGCTTGAAAAAAAAGAAGAAATGAAGAAGCTGTTTAAAAAGAATAACTACAGTACAGATGTTGTGAAAGAACTAGTCAAGTGCACCTATTACACGCAGCGTAAAGACATCAACAAAGGGGCAAGCATCCAGAAACTATGCCAGGAATGGCCCTTTCTCTTCAATGAAGTTGGTATGACCGCACATTTCCAAGAACTGACTGGTGTGAATCTGATGGAGACCTTCCTTGCCAATGTGGACAAAAAGGGTGCACGTCTGTTAAAGTTCCTCAAATATGTTGATGCACAAAAGCACAAGCAAGTCCTGAATGCTGTTCTCAAACTTCAGACTGAAAGAGGGCAGTCCAGTGGTTGCTTGCAAGAAGTCATTGAGATGATGTTTCTTTTACTGGCTCATTTTGACGAGAAGGGAGAGCTTCTGTTCCACTGCGTTGAGATGACAAGCCTTGCAGAAGATGTTCAGATGGAGAAAGTGCCACCAACACCCGTCATCATTGTTTGCGGTAAGCCAAAAGTGCAAAATTCAACTTTTTTTTCTGTTGTAACTGCCACGTTCTTGTACTCTTGGCTTGTTTAGTTTCATGTTCTGTTGCTTCCACACTAATACACTGGATAACACAACCATATAAGTTCAACTAGTAACATAACTCATCCTATGATCCATGTAACAAGTATCTCTGTATTTGTATATATGACTGACATTAAAGCTCTTGTTATTAAAGTTTTTAATTTGTTGTTGTTGTTTTAATTCTCAGGTTCCTCCTGCTTCGCTGCTGAGCCATTCATGTTGAGCATTGACAAGAAGACTGTCAACGACCGCATCACAACCTTCACCTCTGCTATCTGCCTAATGTTTGGCAGTTACTACTGCTTTAACATACACTACCCTGTGGAACTACGATCAACACTGGAGTTCCTTCAACGGTAAATTTATTTTATTATGGATTTATTTTTGTGCTTTTCAAACTTGGCCATTTGATATCCCACCTCAGGTTGTTAATTTCCTCAATCTCTCTTGCCCTTTTTTCATGAAGGTGTTTCTTTTCCATAAATCCTGAGAGAGGCACCAAGGTTGAATCCAAGAAGAAAAAAGTGTTCTCAGTCAATCCCAGAGTCCTCACTCTCATCTCAGACATTGCTGACCATGAGTGGATCTAGTCCTACCCCTCTTGTTTGAGACGAAGTGATAAAGGTATACCATGTTACATACTCTACAGATGTTATGTTTTTGAAACAATTGTTACATTTCTGATTGTGAGTGGGAAGTTTTTAACAATGTGAAGTTTTACTAGACACAATTTGTAAAAGTACATGTTCTACTTTTGATTCACTGTTTTATATCTGAAAAATGTATCTGGTAAAAATGTGGTGATTTTGTTTCTTGGATTACAATAGTGTAAAAGTATGCTGCATGTACAGTACATTGCTGGCATTTTGTAGTTATCCAAAAATTTGCAGTTGAAGTTCTCAAAACAAGTTTAAAGTTTTTGTTTGTTACCTGATGCAGTTTTAAGATGTACATTTTCAGCTTTACTGCTCAGTTCTGTGTGCAAAATATGTGGGTGTAAACTTGTTCCTGTAATTTCTTCAATTCAGACTTTCTTTCAATTATAGAAAAAATGTTTAATTCTCTATATTTGTATTTGGATAATTTAAAAAGTCAAGATTCTACGTGTACTGACATTTATGTAGTGAGAACAGCACCAAAACACTTAAATGTGTCTGAATTGTCTGCTAAAGGTAATGTGAAGTATAATGTGTGCTCAACTTACAGCACTGGTTTTGCACAGTTTGAACAGAACTTGTAAGAATTCTGTGATTCCTCACTGTTACTGTCATGGAGATAACTAGTAACTATTTGTGATTTGTTGAGTAAAAATGTAAATGTTTGATGTTCAAAGCATCAAAGATGTTAAATAAAATACTTTTTTGGAAATTTAAGGTGGATATTTTTGTGTTACATTTAGTAATTTAAATAAAATCATGGTTTGTGTATTAAACTTAAAGAGTAGAACACTTAAAAGCACTCTAGTCTAAACACTGTTACAGAATAAAATTGTATTTTTTCTATATTTAGATAGTTAATTTTACAGGGAAAGAATGTTGTGTTTTCTGGCACAAACTTTATTTTATATGTTATTTTCATGTTAATTCTAGGGAAAAACATTATTTTTTCTTCAAGTTAAAACATTTTCTTCTACGGTAAAATATTGACCCTAGCACTATTTTTAACCGTAAAATCAACAATAACAATACCTTCTTACCGTTAAAGAAGAAAATGTTCCACCCGTAATTTTACGGTAGATTTCTGGCAACCACAGCTGCCAGCGTTTTACCGTAAAATCTACAGTTTTTTTTTTTACAGTGTGAGGGCAGCATAAGAGTATAACTCAACAGAAACCTAAACTGGATATAAACTATGGAAAGGCTATGGCTGGAGATACGGAACACAGGGGGTGGGAACACAGACGACGCGACACAGACTGTATGAAACACAGAGACTAAATACACATGAGGGATGATCAGGGGAAGTGGCCACACATGGGAACACAGCTGACACACATGAACCTAACGACAGGACAGGAGGAGTGAAACTGAATACACTGACAGTGAATACAGGCTTTCAAAGTAAAACAGGAAACATGCAGATTAGACATGACACATGACCCGGGGAGACGTAGTACAGGGGAGATGACATAACTGACAGCATGACCTTGACAATACAAGACACACAGACATAAACACACGAAGGGCAAGGGAGACTTAATATATACAACTGGCTGGACTACCTAGTGAACCTAAACAAACCATAAACGATAATCATCAAAATTAGGTTAAACACAAAACACTGGGTCGCATGACCCAGGACCATGACATGAGGGGCGCCTGAAGAGTAAACTTTTAAAAGTACTGAATATTATGTCACTTATTTATGTGCAAATGTTTAATAACAAAGAACATTAAAACATTACTGTTGGCCACATGTCGGCAAAGTTATGTGACATTAATGACGTTTGTACTAACTTGGTTTTAAAGCCTTTGCTTTAAAATATACACCGTTCAATAGCTGAGCTTAATCTTACAGAGAATGATCAAAGCTCATGTAGAAAGAAACAAACAAATGAACAAAAGATTTTCTCCTTCATTTCTGTCAAACAATGCTATATGAAACGTTTCTAGCTGTTAGTATCATGGTTGCTAGGCAACCTGGGCAGCGCAACGGAGGCTAGACCGTCCCATTTCACAAGCCTCGCACTTCCGGCCTTAGCGGTCTTTAAGTACGCGGCCCTTGAGGATCGTTGAGACTGCGTACTTTAAGGCTGCAGAACCTGAATTGGGATACAGCCCATGTCACAGTGTTAAGTTTGAGTCTTTGTGAAGGTCTCATGTTTCCTGTTTTACTTTGAAAATTTCAGTTCATTCAGTTTTGCTTCCTTCCCATCTCATTATCTCAGATTAGTCCCAGCTGTGTTTCCCTCCTGTTTCGTGTTCCCTCGTTGGTCCCTTGTGTATTTAAGCCCTGTGTTTCCCTCTGTCTGTTGTTGTGTGCTGCAACCACCCAAAGTGCTGCAAGTTTCTCTGGTTTATCTGGTTTCTATCATTCTTAGTTCAGTGCTCCTCATTTCCTAGTGTTACTAGTTTTATGTTTTCATGTGTTGTCAAATTTGCTCTGATCATACATACATACATACATACATGTTGTTACCTTGAATATGCTTCAGTGAGTCATTCAGTAATTGGATGACATCAATCAGGTTGAAAACTCTCTGCTCCACAAACGATAGACGATTTGACGTGTTTACGTCTGAACAAAAACAAACAAACAAATAAAAAAAACCCCATCGTGTTCAACCCTGCAAAGTCTGAACCGTGAAATAAAAACTGACAGAAAATGATTTTAAAAGTGGAATAGGTCTGTGAAGGTTCTCAGTCATCCAGGTCAGCGTAGTCAAAGGAGCTTGCAAAGAAAAGCGTCTGGACTTCTTTAAGTTGCTTGAAGACGTTTCACCTCTCATCCGAGAAGCTTCTTCAGTTCTAAGGTCACCCTTTGGAACATAAACTTGGAGTAATTAGGACCCTACACCACCGGGCAGAACATGTTCCCTCTAAGCCTGAAGGAAAAAAGAAGGAACACACACATGTAAAGGAAGCACTCAAAACGTGCGGCTATCCTAAATGGGCGTTCTTAAAGTCAGCAAAGAGGCACAGAAAAGAAGACCAGACACTAGCGAGGGAGGATAAGAAGGACAGACGCAACAACATTGTCATCCCCTATGTAGCCGGTGTATCAGAGAAACTCAGGAGAGTTTTCTCCAAGCATGACATCCCGGTGCATTTCAGACCCAGCAACACACTCAGACAGAAACTGGTTCACCCGAAAGACAAAACGCCAAAACACAAACTTAACAATGTGGTGTATGCTGTACAGTGCAGCGAGGAATGCCCAGACCTCTACATTGGAGAGACCAAACAGCCACTTCACAAGCGCATGGCACAACACAGAAGAGCCACCTACACGGGACAAGACTCAGCAGTCCATCTGCATCTTAAGGATAAAGGACACTCTTTCGAGGATGCCAATGTTCACATTTTGGACAGAGAGGACAGATGGTTTGAAAGAGGAGTGAAAGAAGTATCTATGTCCACTGTGAGCGACCATCTTTGAACAGAGGCGGGGGTTTACGACACCAACTCTCTGCCATCTATAATCCAGTTTTGAGATCCCTTCCCAGACGCCTTAACGCCCACTCACATCCTGGGCAATCTGACCTCAGGAAATCACATGATAAGGTGGGGCCAGGTTTCACAATGAACACACCCGAAACTCTAGCTGATTGGGACCCACGCCCAGTTTCACACCTTGGCTCAGGCGATTAGAGGATCATCAGGGGGTCCTTTTGTCCCTCTGTGGGGGGAAACTCCCACTAGGTTTATATCTGGGACTCTCCACCATTTGACCTTAGAATTGAAGAAGCTTCTCGGATGAGAGGTGAAACGTCTTCAAGCAACTTAAAGAAGTCCAGACGCTTTTCTTTGCAAGCTCCTTTGACTAAAAGTGGAATACTTATTGAACATTCTGAAAAATCCATACCTCTGTATCAACATGATAGAGGGGCATGAAAGGGTTAAGACATTTACTACCATCAAATGATGTCTTTTGTATTTACTGCTATGAAGTGAACCCTGGGCCTCGCAGCTCCGCAGAAAACTATTGCCAACATTTAACATAAAACAAATATTTGTGTGGGCTATGTGCTCAGAATCACTAGGGAGCCATCAGAGCAGGAGGGTAACCTACTTTTAATATTTTATCATAGCTAATAGGTGTGTTACCTTGAACCTGAGGCACTGAGGAATGCAGCGACTGGAAGACGTCCTTCTGGTTGGAAAGTCTCTGCTCCAAAGACCACAGGTGTTTTGACACCTTTATGTCTGAACAAGCAGACAACAAAAACACAAAGAAATTTAACAGAGTGCGCATAACATAATATGTTAACATAACACATAACACACAACATAACATAACACAACATAACATGTACTCACCCAAAATGCTGGAAAATTTTGTTACTGAAAAACAATTTTAACATTAAGGGAAAAAAATCTCAAAGTACTAAAAAGGTAATGTTTTTTTTTTAAATTTTTGCTCTATCAAGAAAAGTTATAAATATAAATGTCAAGTAAAATCTAAATGCACAACAATAATATACAAAAAATAATAAATAAATAAAATAAAATAAAGTAAATGTGTTCAATATAACACAACACAATAAAGTGGAATGAAAATAAATGACAATATAACTGATAATTGCAGCCCTAAACTGCAAACGTGGAAAACAGTTTTAACCATCATCACTTATTGGCTGTCATGTTGGAGCAAATTTTTCTTCAAGTCTTCTACAAGATAAAGTCTGAGAGTTAGCTTTAGCTAAGTATTACTGTGACTACATTTCTGTTAGCTTTATGTGCAGTCACAGTGGTCTGTTTTTTCATTTCTAGCAGCTGTAAACCAAACGTATAGTATATTATTGTGTTATTATTAGATTTGGAAAATAAGTCTGAATCTTGCAGGACTTTTCATGTTGTAACTATTTGCACCAGCATGCTGAAGTGCGCTTCAGAGGTCCGTGTTTTCTGTCATTAGGCATCAAAGCCACAAACCACATGATACATGACTGTTTGTGAAGCTCACAAAAGTTGGGCCTTACTAGTGACCCAAAAGCAGTAGTCCCCACATATGGCATTAACAAGAATACACATGCATACTTACTGCTAGCTCCCAGGATTATGATCACAGTCAACAGGATCACGGCTGTCACAGCAGGAAATAACCAGCGTCTGAACCTAGAGACAGCCAACCGGGGGGTGGGTGGAGTCTCTGACAGACAAATATAATTTCATAAATCAGAAGTCAAAACAAAGACATTACCAACTCAGACACAAGCAGTTACCACTGATCCAGAGCGTACTACCATCCTGGTCCTTCACATAATGGTATTGGTCCATTGTTGTCATCTGCTTGCTGTTTTTACTGGATAATAAAACCATGATAACACTGAGTGAGTAAGTAACCAACAACTTCCACATTCAGCTGCTTTTTATCAGCAACATGCTCAGTTTTAATTATGATAATATGAAAATATAATTTAAAAAAGGAAGAAAAAAAAGGAAAAAGGTGGTTAAAAAAACACGAGTCAGGGTTGAATCCACTTTGAGGGTGTGGAAGATAAAAGTCAGGATGACTTCATTAAATATGGTATGAAGTTATCTGTTGCATCAACTACATTACCATCTGTATTATATACATTTGTTATTACGACTATGATACTGCTTCCAAGAAGAGTCAGCTATAGAACAAAACAGATTGAGCCTTTAGAACAGGGGTGGCCAACCAGTCAGAGACCAAGAGCCACTTTTTTTTTTACTGTGTTACCGCAAAGAGCCACATCATACGCATGGGCACACATGAACATCACCCATCCTTTCCTGCCTCTCTCTCTCTCTCTCACACACACACACACACACACACACACACACACACACACACACACACACACACACACACACACACACACACACACACACACACCAACATGATAATGACAGAAATGGACTCCTACAGTACTAAAACCACAGGCCAGTCATTTTCAACAATGAACATTGTGTGCACTGTCTCACACACACAAACTCTCAGTTCAACCTGTGGCCTTTTCAGTTGTAGATCATGGAACCAGGTCACGAAGCTTTCGTGCAAATTTTCAATCAGCGCTGCATATCTGGCTCTTTGCTTACTCAGGGCAGCGCTGGCGACTTGCCCGCTGGCTTTTAGCAGAGTGGGAAAATGCGTTAAATCTCCCTTTTGAATATGTGTCTTGAACAGCTTCAGTTTGTTGACAAACACACTTTGCACCAGGTCAGGCAGCATTTTTAACTTATCCTGCAGGGTCAGGTTCAGTCTGTCCAAGTGACACAGCATGTCGACCAAAAAGGCCAGATCCATAATCCACTTGAGGTCCGAGAGCTCGGGATAGTCCTTGTCCTTCTTTTCCATAAACAGTTTCACGGCATCCAAAAGCTCAAAGAAGCGAGAGAGTACCTGGCCTTTTGACAGCCACCTCACAGTGCAGTGCAGCGGCAGGTCACCTGGAAGCCCTTGGTCCAGCTCAGCGATGAGATTCTTGAATTGCCTGTGGTTAAGCGCATATGTGCAGATATAATTGACGATTTCCATCACAGGCTTCATGACAATACAATGATTGAGACACGAGTTGCTCCATGTGGATGATGCAGTGGAAATTCCAAAAGTCAGGAATAGTTTGGTCAGCTTTGCACAGCCCCACAAGCCCGTTCACAGATCCCATCATGGCTGGTGCTCCATCCGTGGCTATTGCAGTTAATTTTGTTATGGGCAGATCTGCTTTTTCAAATGCAGCCATCATGGTTTCTTTCACATCTATGCCACGGGTTCTGTCTTTTAATGGCACAATATCCAGGAGTTCTTCTTTGATCACACAATCGTTTGACACAGACCGTGCAAATATTGCCAACTGAGGCTTGTCTTGTATATCACAACTCTCATCCAATGCGACACTAAAATACTCACATGCTTGAAGGTCAGAGTGCAACTGTGATTCAATAGTCGTGTTAATGTCCGATATTCTGTGTTCAACAGTGTGGCGGGACAGTTGGACGTCTGATACCATGCGTTTTAATTTGTCGTTTTCAGGAGACAAGATTTCAAAAACGTCACTGAGGCATATTTAACGAACTCCCCTTCATTGTGTGGCTTTTTAGCCTGTGCAATGTTCCAAGCCAGCTGATAGGATGCGAGCGTTATGGTCTCTGACCGCTTCGTAAATTTTTGGAAAAACTGTATCTGCTTTTCAAAGTGGCCAACTCGTGCTTGCGAAGTTCAGTCCCTTTTGGAAATTCCTGGTCGATGTTAGCATGGAGTGAGCTGAAGTGGGTTTTAATGTCTTGATGCATGCTCAATCATCCAGTTTAAGTTAATCTCCAAAGGTTGATTCTGTTCATCTGGACGTTTTCAGTGCATAAATGTTTCGTCACTCATCCAAGTGACTTCTGTCTCAGCTGACTGCAGGTTTCCCCAACCTTTCACCCAGTTTCTCTAGAAGATCTATCAGAAATACTGACCCAAATGAAACCCTCAGTGAGTCCAGTTGATGTCCTACCTACTTCATTGGAGATGCTTAGAGATGCTTGTCCATGTCCTCATCTCCTCTCATACTGTAACACAGTCTTTTCTTGTCTGTCTAAGGCAGGGGTGGGCAATCTCAGTCCACGAGGGCCGGTGTCCCTGCAGGTTTTAGATCTCACCTTGGGTCAACACACCTGAATCACATGATTAGTTCGTTACCAGGCCTCTAGAGAACTTCAGGACCTGTTGAGAAGCTGATTTAGCCATTTCAATCAGCTGTGTTGGTTCGAGGACACATCTAAAACCTGCAGGGACACCGGCCCTCGTGGACTGAGATTGCCCACCCCTGGTCTAAGGCTTGCACTGGCTTCCGGTTGAGTATAGATATCAGTTTAAAATCCTTACTCTTACATTCATGTCCCTACTTGGTGAGGCCCCCACTTATGTCACTGAGCTTCTCCAACCGTACTCTCCAAACCAAATCCTTAGATCCACTGATAAGGGTCTTCCAACCATTCCATGGACCCGTTTGAAAACCAAGAGGGATCGCGATTTTAAAACCTTGGCTCCAATATTGTGGAACAGTTTACCTCCCCTTTACCTACGCACCATCAACTCTGTAGCTTCTTTTAAAAAAAAAAACAGCTAAAAACACATCTGTTTAGACAGGCATTTAGGTAATATTCATGTGTAGTATACTGTTTTATTGGCTATGCTATTATACCCTCTTTATAGTGTTTTATTGTTTCGTTTGATATGCTTTTATTACCATGTGAAGCACTTTGAAATAACTTCCTGTTTTAAAAAGTGCTATGTAAATACATTTTACTTACTTTCTTATAGACGTTTGCATAATGACTAAAACCAGCACCACTGAAGGAACAATGGGCTGGGAGGTCAGTTGCTTAATCATAATTATGCAAATTGTCATGACCATTGATCAACAACCACTGATCAGTCACTTGGATGAGTGACAAAACGTTTCTCCCACTGAAAACGTTACATCCAGATGAACAGAATCAACTTCTGGAGAGAATTTAAATGTGTTTATTGCAGCCTTGCAAATTTTACAAATTTTATCTCATAATTATGTAGTTACGAAGAAACAAAATTGCATGGGAAAAGACAAAAAACTAAAAAGAATCAAATTCTAACACAATGTGTGTTAAAAATATTAATATTTTCTGTCCTTTACTTTAAGGATAGAAAATAGTCATACTGTGAGGGTAAAATTTGGACATTATAAGAAATAGAAGGGGTTTCTCACCTCTTTTTTCTGTAGATTGACCAGAGAAGAAGAATATGCCGTCTGTTTCCCCTGATGGTAAAATATATATGGTCTCCTCTGTCCCACCCATGAAATACAGAACTGAGTTTGAATGCCCAGTTATCTTTTTTTTTAAGTGAATCTGGCTCCGTGCCACCAATAACATCAGCTCTCTGCTGCACATGCTATTTTTTCCTGTGAATCAACTTGTAAGACATTTTTGGGGGTTTTCCAGAAAGGGAATCTATTGTCAGTTTTACTTCCCTAAATCAACCAGAACACTAAAGTTCACACACACTGCTCTACCTTTCACACAAAAAAATTGCTCTCGTCAGTCACATCAAACACAGAGCTAATGCTGGCTTTCAGGAGCATCATTGAGCACAAAGTGTGAAGGGGTCGGCTACTTTTATCAGACATTTTTGACCAAATAAATCTGTATGGAGTCACAAAATCATATAGTGAGCTTTAAACTGAAGGTAACACGGCCCACAGTGTGAAATATAAGTAAACGAAAAAACAAGAGCTTGTTAACATCACTGTGAGATTTGTATCTCACAAACCAGCATCTGTATAGCTGTACACAATTACAGTTTTTTAGTATATTTATGATCATTTTAAGTGAATCTGGCTCCATGCTGTCATGAATATCAGCTCTCTGTTGCACATGCTGTTCATTCTGAATCAGCTCTGAATCAGCTATAAAATGAAGCAAAACCTGGGCAGGTTTTGCTTCCCTAAAAAAAACAGAACACTAAAGTTCACAAACACCCCTAAATCTTTCACACACAAAAAAATAACTAAAATAATTAAAATCTTTTACTGTATTTATGATCATTATGATGATTATAAACACTCTAACTTTGCATGTTCAATACAGTGATACCAGGTTTTGTTGCATTCATGAAATCATAAGACTAAAACTGACAATTGTAGAGCAGATTGTCTTTTTTTTTTTTGCACTAATTCACATCGAAGGGTTATGAAAGTTTGTGTTTGGAGGCAGCCGTATCTGCTCATACACAGATTAATTTATAGTGTTGGTAGTCTTGATTAATGACGCTAACATGCTTGAGTAACTTTTTCTTTTGCAATGTAAGTTTAATCTGCAGAGAAAGGTTCGGTTTTTAAACTTAAAAAGTCACAAAAACCTTTAAGCTTTCCTTCAGATTTGGTTGCTTTTTTAAATACGCAGTTCTTATGTCCCTGCGACCATTAACGATGAAGCAGTCCATTGAAGCAGTTTCTTATTCAATGTCTACATATATAAAACAAAAATGTATTTTTTTCAAAAGTCAAACAAAAGTGTTGCTCATAGATAATCCATCTATGCTGGTAGGAAACTGTCAGCTGACTCAGCAGCCTGACAAATGCCTTCATCTCAGAGTGAACTCTGATTGTGCACTTTTTAAAAATCACCCTTTACAGGGAAAATCCTGTTCTATCAGGGCTAATAACTAATGTACAAAACATTGATAGTCACACTGATATGCACATTTCCCTTTCCCCGCTTTTTGGAGTTACAGTTGTGATAAACAAGAGGTAATTAAACATCTGGCATGACAGATGTGGTGAATTTGCAAACCTTTTCCCACCAAATAGCCTTGGAAAAGGTTGGGATCAAAAACGAAAGATTTAATAACAGGTTTTAATATTTTTGCTTCCCTGGGACATGCCCATGTTGAAGTACTGTTTGCTTTAAAATTTCAAAGACACGTTTTTATAAGGTATTGTAGATAAATAAATGCTGAAACTGATCCATTTTAGCTTGTTGCTAGGTGTTTGCCAGGCAGTGTAATGGGGTCATTTTGTATCATATTTAACCCTTTCACACATAGTGGTCACTACAGTGGGCAGTTATTCAAAGGCTGTTTTCTTGTATTTGTGTCAGTGTTGATGGTCTACTTGCACATAAACTACTATATTGGACACTGACGTGTCACTGAATGTATAGTGTGTTTCATTGTAATTTTTGTTATTTAACCCTCACCCATGATTTTTTCTGAAGTATTTTTATTCATCTTTTCATCCCTAAAGATGAATAAAATGCCTAAGAAAAAAAGATCCTGATTGAGGTTTTCATAATTCATGCATGAAAGTGTTAATTCAACATTTTGTGGCTGTAACTTGTGGGTAGAACTATGAGATGATGCTTTTATGAAGTTTTATAAGTGCATGACTGCAAAACAGCAGTACAAAATTTCAGCCATTACTATGCTGTTGCTATGCAAAATGATGACACCATAATATCTGATATAGATAGGAACTTCCATTTGCTGAGCTTGGTGTGCCTATTTTAAATTACTGGAAAAATAAACAACAACCTCAAAGCACTTTATATCATAAGGACACTACAATAATATAGAGAAAACCCCCAAAATCAGACGACCTCATTTGAGCAAGCACTTGGTGACAGTGGGAAGGAAAAACTCCCTTTTAGACACCTGCAGCTGTTAGGATTGGTTGTGTCATTGCATGGACTACATCAGATTTATCATATGCTCACTGTAAGTAGATATGTTTTGCCTTGTGAAACCAATAAATGAATAAAATATTATTGGGACAAGTGAACTAAAAGCTTCACTGTATCGGAGTCACTGAAAGTTTCAGTATAATTCAGGAGAGATGACCCAAACAGAGGAAGTACTCTGGGTGTAAAAGCAACTTTATTACACTTGAAAATGTAAACTAAAAGTTGTCAGGAGACTCGGGTCATCCAACATAAAAAGCATGCAAGCTGAAAAAAATATTGACAAACAATTTTACAAAAACAAAGAAGGCAAGTTTTTTTTTCTTTAAGTAAACTAAAGTTTACGTGAGGAATCAGATGGTGGAGGGGACAGAGCACATGCAAGAGCAATCAAAGGTTGAGACAATGAGAGCAGGGCATATAATTGCAAAGAGCGAAACAAAAAGCAAAGTGCATCTAGAACAAGACGCATCAGAGAATAACGTTGAAAAAGGAAGTGACCAGAGACAAGAGGTCAAAGGCAATGGACAAAAAAAAGACTGAGTTAACCTAAGAACATCAGAAACCCAACAAAAGAAATCAACAAAATGAAATCAGAAGCCAAAACTCGAGAAATCCTAAAGAAAAAACAGAATTTCTTGATGCAAGTCTGAATCATCCTCACAAGGAAGATCTAGTAAATTGATTGTGTTCATCGTGATGTGTTTCTTCCACCGAAAACGCCGGGACATCACAGAGTGTTCTCTCACAGGTTGTGGAGTTCCACAGAGCTCAATTATTGATCACCCCTCCAGGTACTCCTGCTTCCACCAACAGTCCAAAGACATGCAGTTAGTGGGGTTAGGTTAATCAGTGATCCTAAATTTCCCTTAAGTGTGAATATGAGTGTGAATTGTTGTCTGTCTCTTTGTATTAGGCCTGCGATGGACTGGTGACCTGTCCAGGGTGTACCCGGCCTCTCGCCCTGTGCTAGGCTCCAGCCACCCCACGACCCTGACAAGAACAAGTGGAAGAGAATGGATGGATGGAAGGATACTTTTTATTTAGGTTTACATTGTAGCATTGTTTGTACAACTGTAGTACAATTTTTATGTTTCAGTTGTGTGAGATGCAGACAACTGATAACTTAACACTTCACCCAGTCTGCTTATTGTTTCTGGCACCGAAAACCCAACATAGTGAGTCTATAATCAATGTGTGACATCACAGTGACTCTTGTGTACTATCTAAAACATGCACACAGTAAGCCTGTTCAGTTTGAATGGTGGTAGGTGAAGCTAAAGAGCACAAAGGGTTAGGCTTCGTGATCTGGGATAAACTGGACCTGGTGGTGTGATGTCCCTAATACTCACAGAAAGGTATTTTACTACAACAAAAACACAACCTGTAAATCATGGACTCCTTAGAGTCCCATTCATTCTGGTCAAGCTCAGCAGCGCCCCACTATGAAATTTTCTTTGTAATCAACAGTAGTTGGAGAGCAGTTTGTGGGCGGAGCCAGGCAAACGAATGTGTTCAAATGTTCAGGCTGTGTTTCTGACAGATGAAGCGGAACCTGGCGGAGCAGTGGTGGTCATTCAGGCGTCCATCACTGTGAAGGTGAGCACAGTCTTCATCCCCTCCAAGACCGTGCCCAGTCCAGCTGTCAGGCTGCCCAGGTCCCCATCGCCTGAAAATGCACATTCATCAAGGGGAACACAGGTAAACAGGAGAAAATGTAACAGAAAGTTTTCAGATTTTTAATTGGACCTTGAGTTTTAAATTGCAGGTTAGAGAATATTTTATAAATGCAAGAAATAGTCATTTTCATCCTTGTGTCTCGAGTTAATTGATATTAAGTGGCCGTACACAGTTAATGCAGCATGACAGGAGAAAATAACAGAGAATTTATATTTTTTGTTACTGAAACAGACCTGCGCTCAATCCTGTATGGTGTCTGGTTCACCCACTCCCACCTCCCAGTTCTGGAGTCAGACAAACCGATCCAGTACAATTGAGGGATTGTATTACGGGTCACAAAGTCCTGGATAAAGAAACAATGACGGCATTTGGAAAAAAACAAACAAACAAAAAATTATTGTTTGTGTGTGTGTGTCTCAATTTGTTGTGAGATGTGTTCCTGCTCTTTTGAATATTTGTCTCTGCTAAGACAGAGATAAATATTCAACAGGAGGCGTTTTCCCAGAATATGTTTGCAAATAAGAATTTGTATTTAATGACTAAGCTGTTTAAATAAAAATTACATTGACTCACTACTCCATCTTGTGGTACAATACAATATTGCACAATATTGCAAAAAGTGTTTCATAGTAGATTATGTGACGGGTGTGGGCAGGTCTTACCCACTCCTTGTCGTTACGCAGAATGACCAGGTGGGCTTGTTGTGTTTCACACCAGTCTCTGGACTCGTTCCAGGACCGAGAATCACTGCTGAAGAAGTAACAGTTGGACTCAAACACAGTCCAACCCACAGGACAACAACTACCTGTAGTTGAACCTGACAGAGAAAAACAGTTGCCACGGATGTGAAATTCAGTCTGCAGATGTGTAAAATGGTAAAATATGGTAAACGCACTGTTGTTGATGATGTGTTCAAGGGAACATTTGATGGCTGCAATATTCTTGGTGAGTGTGTCGATGAGTGCCAGCTGCTTCATGGCCTCCGACACTGATCACACAGCACAAACAGAAGTTAAACATGATGTTTAGAGTTATCACCAGCAGTAAAATCTACAGCGGGGCAAACAGACCTGAGGTAAGCCGGTCCTTGTTGTTCTCAACAGTAAACTGTAGCTGCTGAACTTGTTTAGCTGTTTCTAGAAAGAAAAAGATTTAGCATGTTAGCATATTTGACACTGTGGCTAGTTCACTGATTAATTTAGAATATCTCAAAAATCCTTCAGATAAGATGTTGTTAAGGAACAGAAGGGCTATGGGAAAACCAAAGTGTCTTAATATGAAATGGAATAGGTGAAAGGCAGCTATTTAAAAGCACCTAGTACTGAGACAGCACTGGCTAACCGGGGCCTCAAGGGAACTGGTAGCTTTGGGGCGTTAGGCCTCGATGGGGTTTGCCTTAGCGAAGACCAATTGGCCTGCTGACCCTCAGAATTATAGACTTTTTTGTATCTGGAACATCACTACAGTCGTAAGGAAGAAACCTGACCTTGTTAAGAAGGTGGAGTGACATTGGTAGTGATGTGTCCTGTGTGCCGAAGCTTCGAAGCATGTGTCGGGTAATCTCGGGGGAGTTTTGATTATTAATCTGATTTCTGTCTTTTAGTTTATTAAAAAGTGAAGCGCCACATCACATCATTATAATCACAGAGCCTGTTTCACTTGAATCGTCCACTTGATGGTGCAGTAGAGCAAATGAATCATCACAATACTTGGAACCATATTGGACCATCGACCTGTTGGATGGAAAGCTTCAGTTCATCACGAGGCTTCATCTCACCATCACTAGACCTTGGCCTCACTTCTTTCTAAAGGAAGGATTGTGGAATCACAATCCCAGAAAGTGAAAGTCACCTCTATGAACATTTAGCTCACAGAGGGTAATCCTTTTGAATGTGCGCACTTGTGCAGCAGTTGAGAACACCAAATCTTCTTGGTTAATTTTTGATCGAATCCTACAGTCCTTGTTGGGGACTACATAAATCGCCGTGGTGCCTTTAAAAGCTCATGTGGGTGACATAGTAGACACCTGTAGATTGCAAGCACTACCCAGTCTGATTTGAACCAGACTGGTATTTTGTTATTTCACTTCTGTACCAGGCATGGGTACAAACATCATGTTCAAGGTGGCTCATAAGTGCATATGGTGGTTGAGCGCCGTAGGCTAAGGGTCAGTAATTAACTTTGTTGTCATATATTCTGATCTTATGTCTTAGACTCTCAGAGAGAAAAGCAGCACTGTCAAGTGATCACTACGTTCTGGTGACTTGGATTAGATGAATGCTGCTGGTCAGACCCAGTTATCCCAAATGACTGGAAAGACCTGGAGCAGGTCTTGTCTTTAGGGAGCCATAAAATTCTGGATGTTGTGGGTTACACTGCAAATCCGCAAATCTGTTAACTTGGAAAGTCTGACTTATAAAGTCTTTACATATGAACTAACCACATTTAGTTTTCTAATACTATGTGTGACAAAGACATTGACTAACAGGCATTTTACCTTGAGCTTGATGCAGTGAGGTGTTAAATGACTGGATGATGTCACTCATGTTGGAAACTCTCTGATCCACAGACCACAGATATTTTGATGTCTTTGTATCTGAACACAAAACGACAGCAAATAAAAATAATATTTAGCTAAGCTTGTGTTATAGTAACTAAAACAGTGAGCATAGCCTATAATGGAATAAAAGTGACAGCCTTACAAAGCAGATCAGCATAATCACAAAAAGGTCAGCGGAGTAAAATTAGTCATAAAGAAATCTCTGTTTATGTGTCTGTTTTATACTCACTGGTAACTCCAAGCACTATGATCAGAATCAACAGGATCACAGCAGTCAGACCAGGAAATAACCAGCGTTTGAACCTGGACATCGGTGAGACGAAGTGCGGTGGAGAATCTGACAGACAGAGGCAGACATAGTTACTGCTTCACAAGTAGATCTTAAAATCCTAAAATCAAATAAGTTGCTTACTCAAGCTCAAACAGATACCTTTGGTCCAGAGGGCAGTGTTGTCCCAATTATTCTCATAAGGTACGTCAGACATCGCGGCTACCTAGTCTGGTTAAATAAGAAATTTAAAAAAGCAAAGAAATCTGCTCAAAAAGATTCTCAAAAAAACAGCTATTCTAATCCTATTGCATTAACAGTGTGTTTGGGATCGTTGTCATGCTGAAAAATGAAGTGTTTAATTTTTTCATCTTTCTCAATGATTTGATTTTCAGATACTGTTTATCTGCAGCAGTTTTTTGTTGTGTTTTAGACCTGCCACTTCTTTGTCCAGACAGTTTCCTGATTTTTTTAAGTCAAAATTTTCAGGTAATAGTTATTTGGGAATCACCTTGTTGGTGCAAAAATACTTGATTCCTGTCAAACTGTATTATATCAGATAATTTTCATAGATTGAGCCACAAAAATGGGAACTAATGGTGTGTTTTTGCAGCAGGCTGCTGGTAACAAAGTGCCTAAAGATACAGTTTTAAAATTGGTTCGTTCTATAATGACGGTGATGTAGTTGTGGAAGGAGGCAATCAAAAGGATAGTTCGATGGTTTGAGATATTTATTCATGAGTGGGTCTTATTGTTCCCATGTGACAAAGACACATCCACTCCACATTTACATTTATACCTGCTGTTGCTTCACCTTTGATATCATATATGAGTATGCTGAAGACCCTTCTCTTGCTGGAGGTCTCCTGACCTCAACCTCCCCCGGACCTGCTGTTCCTGAAATAGTCTGAGTTACAGGGTACACGTCTCGTATGCTCCCCTATCCTAACCTCAAACTGGGTTCATTAGACTCTTGTTCTAATTATAGAGGTCAGCAACATTTGTTGAGCCTTAAAATGTGCCCAAAGATGGAAGTTCTTTATGTCCCCATCGGTAAATGCGGTCTATGCTGAAAATGTTAAGGAACTGGACTGACAATGGGTGAAAAAGCAGCCAATGGAAAAAAAAGACCTTAAGAAAGCCTGGAGAACTTCTGCTCAAGACCATCTTAAAGTCTTGCTGCTTGGAAGCAAAGTATAAAGAATCAGTTCTGCATTTTAATTTAACCTGTTATAGATTTGAATCTTTATGTTGAAAAGAATCAAACCACAGCAGTTTAAATGTAAACTCTAACTGCATTTATGTATATTTTCAATAAATATACAAAGCTGTGTTTAAAATTACTAAACTGATTCAAATATCAAACCCAATTCACACTGTTACAAACAAATTAATAATGAAAGAGTTTGTCACCTTTGTTCTGCCTCTGAAGTAGCAGGGATTCTCAGACATAAAGATTGATATTTCCTCCTCTTCCTGCCCTTCATGCAACTAGCTGTGTGAAAACACTCACTCATCATTTTTACGGGTATGTCACAACATTTTGGGGGTCTTAGCTTCGTGTTTATCATCCTATTCGTTAGATTTTAAAGTGAATCAGCCCAAGTTTTACAGAAGTTGCTTTCAAAACTTCCTTTTTAACGAGAAACAGGCAGCCATTCCCTGCCAAAGCGCCACTTTTCAGTTGATACTTCCCCAAAATCAACCAAAACCTACAAAAACTGTATGCAATCTGTGTGACGATTATACCATCATAACATCTGACACTGACACGGCTTTATTCAGATGCTTTAAAAAAGTAAGTTTGTTGCTATAAAGCAGGGGTGTAGATATAGAGACCAAAACTATTTTTTGTAATCAGGCTGTAACATTTTTTATTTCTGCTTTGAACTTGGACATTTGAATGTGAGAGTCTGTGGATAAGGATGTCCTCCTTTAATGTCCACTAGGTTCGTCCCCTAGGTTGGAGTGGACAGCATTTCTACTTCAGGACCACAGACTTAGATAAGTTTACAAAATTACCACATCATGGTTAACTGACTCGAAGCATGGTTAAAGGTTACAGTGAAAATACTGTTAAAATATTATTAGATCTTGCTAATTATTTGGCACTGATGAAACACCTTACTGAGATGTTACATGGCCTAAAAGGATTAAAGCAAACTAACAAGAAAAACAAATGTGCAGCCACAAATGATTAGAAATAGCAAAATAAAATAATGTCATGTCCTAGCATATGCTTGGTCACAAGGACCCCATTTAGAGTTAGGGGTAGGGTTTGGCTAACATTTACATCTTTATACATAATTGTATTCATTCAAATCGTAGGTTTTTTGAATAAAAAGTTCCTCATTAGTATGTAGCTAAAACAAAACCCAACTCCATGACCAAGTGAAAGTCCAACATTCAAGAAGTCAGAGGTCAGCCCTCAGTGAGGTTGTCATTTAAGAGGGAGGCAGACAGCGGGGCTGAGCAGATCTCACTGGAGCGCAGTTCTCATTCAGCATCTTCATGTCCCGACAGTGCTGTTGTTGTTGTATTTCCAGATGTAGCGTTGGGCGTCAGAGTTGTAGTGCAGGTAATGTTGGAAGATCTCCTCAGATTCTCCTCTGAGCACACCTGAGGGCATCAGGACGCTCATTAAAGAGCTCATGTGTTGCAATTACAGGTCTCTCTCACTATTGTTTTTCCACAGTCTCAGTTTTAGTCCATGTTCTATTCAGTCTTTAAAGTAAACACCTTGGGAAATTTTCTACAATTTTACAATTTTCTTCTACAGCTCCATATAGCCTCATTAACTCTGGACCTGCTGGAGAGCGCCCCCTGTAGAGCAGTAAGTCCAGAAAGTGGGATATCTTCATTATATTATAAGTTTTTGCGGTGTAATCTGAGAGCAGATGTGGGCAAAGCCAGGGAAGCAGGTGTGTTCAGGCATTCACGGTAGGTTTCTGACAGATGAACTGCATCTTGATGGAGCAGTGCACGTCGTTCAGGAGTCCATCATCATAAAGGTGAGCGCAGTCTTCATCTCCGTGCCCGGTCAGGTTGTCCGGCTGCCCGGGTTTCCACCGCCTGGAAAAACACACATACATTACTTATGTTTGTGAGCAAATTCTATGCAGAAGTGAGCATAATTGTCCTATTCTCATCTCCAGGGTTACAGCAGCTTTTGTCAAAGCTGGCATGGCTCATTTCTGCACTAAAAGCTGTGCTAACACTGAGTAAAGCCACAGGGAAAATGCTGCTTCTGCTAACATGCTAATTTTGTTTCTACAGTGTCTGACAGGAGGGATTTGCAGCTGGAAACCGGATATAAAATTCCCGCCAACTCTGGATCACTTTCTTTTTCAGTCGAGTCAGTCTCTTTAAGGGCAATCTGTGGACATGTGTGCATGTTTTTGTAATTTCCGAAAAACCTATTTGAAAAAAAAAATACTAATAAAAGGCATGATGTGTCTTTGAGTATGGCCCAAACATTTGGGGAATTAAAGTCAATAAAAAGCAGGATGAAACATGGAAAAAGGAAAAAAGGAAAGTAAGTAAATAAGTAAGGAAGACTTGCAGACTCACAGACTTGCAGTCACAAAGCACAGTACAGAAAAATAGTAAATGGGAAAAAATAAGTTAAAGAAAAATGGAAAATAATTTTTAAAAAGTTTGGAATGGCTGGTTTGGCATGATGTTTGGTATGATGCCAGTATGGCTTTATGATTTTCATCCTCTTTCATCTGGAATTGTTTGATTTTGATTCTTTCCATATCATTAATGCAAGACAGAAGAGAGGTCACATCTGTTTGTTTTGTTTTTTTTTAAGACCTGGGCTCCACTGTGTACGGCGTCTGGTTCACCCACTCCCAGCGCCCAGTCCTCCAGTCAGACAAACCAATCCAGTAAAAGTGAGGCATGCTCCTGCGGGTCACAAAGTCCTGGACAGAGAGAAGTATAAAGTAATTTTTTCTTATTTTCTTGTCTGCAAACTACTAAAAAAATAAAATAAAATGCAGGATATTCATAACTTGAAGGTCATTTGTGTAAATTCCACTTTTACCTCTAGAGGGCAGCATTTAAGCAGTGGATTTGTTAACATTAGCCTTGGTACAACGTCCTCATGTGACTTTGACTTTTCTCAGCCTTCCATTTTAAATAAAAACTTACTTGCTTAGTTAAAGATGCTTTTGACTGTGTGCACATAAAGTTTTCAAATCTTTTCTTAAATCCAGAAAATGTCAGACAGTACATCTTAAACCTCGACTCTTTATCTATGAGTCATTTTGAAGCTCTTTTCTAAGTGTTTCTGTTCTACTTCAGGCCTGCTCACAAAAAAGATAAATAAAATGTTGTCTTTATGGGTGAAAGAGTTAAATTATGTTTTAAAAAGTGTGCCATGCCCATGACATTGTCCACTGACACCTCTGAGGCTCTGAAGTCTCTGCTGTCTGAATTGTTGAGATGCTGTTAACCAGACACATTTTTACAAACTAGGAAACGTTACCATTCAAATAAAGACTGGTACATTTCATGCTGAATCATGTGACAAGTGTGGCAGGTCTTACCCACTCCTTGTCGTTGCGCAGAATGACCAGGTGGGCTTGTTGTGTTTCACACCAGTCTCTGGACTCGTTCCAGGACCGAGAATCACCGCTGAAGAAGTAACAGTTGGACTCAAACACAGTCCAACCCACAGGACAACAACCACCTGCAGTTGAACCTGACAGAGAGAAACAGGTACACAGGTGTGAGCGTCAGTCTGCAGATGTGTATTTTCCTAATATAAATATGGTATACACACTGTTGTTGATGACGTGTTCGTGGGAACATTTGATGGCAGCGATGCTCTTGCTCAGAGAGTCGATGACCGACAGCTGTTTCGGCGCCTCTGACACTGAACACACAGCACAAACACAGGTTAAACATGATGTTTGGAGTCATCACCAGCAGTATAATCTACAGGGGGGCAGACAAACCCGAGTTAAGCTGGTCCTTGTTGTTCTCAACAGCATACTGGAGCTGCTGAACTTGTTTAGCCGTTTCTAGAAACAAGGAGACTTAGCATGTTAGCATGTTTGGCAACTGGAACACTTAAAACGATGAGGTTTGGTTTAGACTTTCACATTGTTAGTGTAAGTCTGCATAAACCCCTTATGAGATAAATATTTTAGTGTCAGGGACCTGGGTCTGATGACCCAGGTGTCCTCTGCAGTTTTGGACTTATATTACTTGTTATAAGTATATTTGATGTATGGTATGGCTGTCACTGGTTTCCCTGATTGCAGGTATGTGTGTGTGGGTGTGTATATGGGTGTGGGTGCATCTGGTAGGCTGGTTTACGGGCACCATTAGGCCTGGTGGGTGTGCCCTGCCAGGTGGCTGGCCACACCTGAGGAAGATGTTCACACAAACCTGCAGATGATCAAGCCTCTTTGAGGGAGCTACTTAGCAGTGTGGTGGAGCTCTCTCTGATGCTGGATCGTTTTGTGAGACTTCCTGTTAGTTTCCCAGCTGGAAGTCAGTGAGTGTGAATTTGTCGCAGTGTAGTGTATTTACGGCTCCTTCTGTTATTTTCTCAGGAGAATTGCGGGACGAGAGGGCAGCAAGCACAGGTTACACGAACACTAAGGAGCACATGCACAGAGCACTGACACTGGATGAAGACACGGCACGGGAGTCTGGGACACACGGGGATTTATTGGTGAATTGTGTTTTAATATAAATGTGTCATTTTTAATTTAAATATGTTTCAATATCTAGTGTTATCTAGTGTTACATTGTCCACCTGTACCAGATAGCTGTAACTGTCATGATAGGCTGTGTGGCAGGCAGGCCGGAGAAGTGGACCCAAGAGCAGGACTCAGAACCGGCAGGTTAAACCTAAAGCACAGCTTTGTTGCTCAGAAAAAAACTCCACATGGATAAAATGTCCAAAAAACCAAAACAAAACTCTGAACATAGGAACTGAAACACTGGAACTGAGCAACTAAACAGAAGTAGAAGACAAACACACAGCATACTGAGGGTAGCAAACATTAACGACACGACAGAGGGCAAAGGCAAACACAGGGCTTAAATACACAGTGGAGTAATCAGGGAATAGGAAACAGGAGGGAGACACAGCTGGGAGAAATTAGGGCTAACGCGACAGGGGGAAGTAAAATGGACACTGACATAAGACATGGACCTTCAAAGTATAACAGAAAACAAATCACATCGAGACACAGACTTGACACAAAACCTAAAAATTAAACTCATAACCAGGACCAAACTGAAACCTAGAATAATAATAATAATCAAAACAGCACAACTAAAGAATCAGAACATAAATCATAACACAGAAGAAGAAGAATACCAAAACACAAGAAACTGAAAATGCTGGGTCAAAATGACCCAGAACTGGGACAATAACTAGTTATGCTGTGGATCTAAACACCTTTAAGTTTGACGTATAAAATCTATGTAAGATAACCACATTCAGATTTTAAGTGTAGCAGAGTAATGTGCTGAAACTGTGTCCTGTTTTTGTTTTGTTTTTTTGTTTTTTGAGTGTTCTCCAAAAAGACGTTAACTAACAGGTGTGCTACCTTGAGTGTGATGCAGTGAGGCGTTCAGTGATTGGACGATCTTACTGAGGTTGGAAACTCTCTGCTCCAAAGTCCCCAGACGATTTGACATCTTCCTGTCTGAAAAAAGAGATGGACAAGGTCAACTGCACACATCCCCAAAAAGAGGAAATTCTTCTAGTATAGCAAACTAAACACTCTATAATACAATAAAATAGTGTAATAAAGAAATTTGCTCAACAAAATAAGACAAAATAAAAAAATGTTCAGTAAAGAAAAATCATTAAAAGAACAAAATGAAACAAAACTAGAGATGATAAAATAAAAAGCTGATTTTAAAAACTGGCTCTATTACATAATGAAGATTCAATATAACAAAAACTGTAAATCAAATGACTTATCTTTCTATTCATTTAATAATTTAATTTCAAGATGATGTCATGTAAATATCTACTGTGTGATTAGAGTTTAGTTATCATTTGTTTTTCTCTTTGTCATGTTGAAGGATCAAAAATTATTTTCAATTACAAGAAAATTCTGTAAACCATCTTTGCAGTCACAGTGATTTTGCTACTAACGTACTCGGCTCGTGCTGATTCTAATAATCATTTTGCACATACAAGAAAAAGTTTGTAAGTGTTTATTTCACTAGAGACTATAAAGAATGCATATGAAGTGGAAAGCTGAGATGGTTGAGAGTGTGCAGTGGAGGGATCATTGATATATTGGACATATAGGAAAAGAGAAAGACCTCGAAGGATGTTTATGGATGTAGAGGTGGGATTTAGCATGTGGATTTGGACCCCAAATGCAGACCTAGACATGAACGGCTCAAGATGGTGGCATGTACGCACATATGCAGTGGCACAGTGCTTCCAACTACTGTGCACCTTTTTGTGTTTTTCTACTATTTATATTTTATTCCTTTTTTTTTTTGCCTGTCCCGTTTGGCTCTTTTGCCATCAGAATTATTGTCTAAAGGCAAAGAAAGATGCCCAACGGATTTACTTTACCAAATTGACCATCCCAGCCTTGCCGTATTATATTTTATTCCAACACAGTTGATGTGGGACACCCAGAATTTAGTTGTACAATAAAAAGGACAAAAGACTACTCTATTCTATTTCTATTTTAAAAGGCAGACTGAAAACACAGAGCTTACTTATAATATTGGTAGTGTGCAGTGATGGGAATAACGGCGTTACAAGTAACAGCGTTACTAATGGTGTTTTTTTTTCAGTAACGAGCAATCTAACTAATTACTATTTCTATCGTTACAACGGAATTAGAGTTACTAACAAGGAAACGCCGTTCGTTACTATTTTTCAACAAACAGACTGTTGAAGCTGTGCTCAGCTTACCGCATCTTATATCAGTTGCACAGAAGTGGCTGTAAGTAATCTGGACGCTACAGCTTTAAGCAGCTGCGCGCTCCCGCGGACGGTAATCACGATCACTGTCTAGCACAACACCTGGAGCTAAGGGGGCAAAACAATCGCATGAGTGCTGCTGTTTGACTGAGGAAGAATAAAGTAGTCGTGGTAAGACAATCACATGACCACTTAAAGACAAAGCAACAAGGTGATTTATACCAGTTTGTAAATTGTGTTGATAGGCCTCGTAAAACCAGAGTCATTGTAGCACTCTCGTGTGATGCAACAAGTCAATAATCACACGTTTACTGTCTAAGGAAAGTGCTAGCAAGCACTCTCTGCTTATGAGCAAAAAATAAAATAAAAACAACAAAAAAACAGGAAGTTTTAGGAGTGACGGCGAGAGAGAGAGAGACAGCAGAAAGAGAGAGAGAGAGTTTTGAGATGTGAGAGATTTGTGACATTTAGCGTGTTTGGAGTCTGTAGTTAATGTGTTGTCTTTTGTAGTTAGTGTGTAGTGTTGTGGATAGTTTTGTGTTTGTGTCAGAACAATAAGGCGACTGCTGTCTCCAGGTAGAAACAGGAGTGATACACCTGCTGCTGTCAGACCTGCAGGTATCAGGCTGTGATGTTCTCCTTTATAGTGGACAGAGATTATGTTTTTGGAGTGGCACAAATAATTTGTGTGGCATCTTATTGAAGAACAGCTGATCTGTAAATAGTTTGAAATGGTTATTTTAAAAAATCAAGGTAAAAGGTAAATGGATGTAAATAACTTTGTTTGCAAACTTGTGCATAGGATTTTAAAATTGACAATTTATATTTGCATTTAAAGTTGTGAAATATGATCATTAAACATGTTTGTGGTTGTTACAGTAAAAAATATAACCTTTTCTACTTTGATCTTGTGTTTTTTGTCTGATTTTAGACCAATTGTGTTAATACAGTGTGTCAAAATGAAAACATAACTGTAAATTCAGACACGTGAGTTTGTGCTGAAAAGAATGACACCAAACAAGGCAAAGTAAATAGTTTTTAAAGGTAAAATGTGGAGGGAACATCATAAGTAGTTAAAAATGGCCAATTATACCCTGGACCCCAGAGGGTTAAACGTTTTTTTAAAGTAACGCAATAGTTACTTTTCAAGTAATTAATTACTTTTAGAATCTTGTAACTCAGTTACTAACTTGAAGAAGTAACAGTGGTCACCACATTTAACCTAAACTAGAATGTGTGTGTGTGTGTGTGTGTGTGTGTGTGTGTGTGTGTGTGTGTGTGTGTGTGTACGTACACGCACTTACTGGTACTTCCCATCACTATGATCAGAATCAGCAGGACCACGACGATCAGACCAGGAAACAGCCACCGTCTGAACCTGGATGCAGATGAGGGTGCTGGACTGTCTGCTTGACAGACGCTCAGTTATTACAGGTGCACGCTACAGCCAAGACATTCCCAACTTAAATGAAACGGATACCTGTGAGAGAGAGCGTCGTCTGGTCCCAGTAATTCTCATAATATGATTCCTCCATTCTGCTCACCTCTTACTGTGGTTAAAATAGAGTCAGTCAAGTTACAGTACCTTTGGAGAGACGAACAAAAGTCTCAAAAACTACCCGGTGATGCCTCCCTTTATTACTTTCAAGTTAAACCGTAAAGTTATTTTAAACGTATTAAATATAAATCGCATCAAAGTAGTTTAAAGGAATACAACTGTAGCTGGATTTATGTAGATATTCAGTATATAAATACACCTATGCTAATCTCAACAAAATCAAGTTGTTCTTTCTACCAAACTCACTTAAATATCAACACTAATTCAAACTAATAATGGAGAAAGAATAAAGTGCTCCTCACCTCTGCTCTGCCTGTGAAGAATCAGCTGGAAAGCATCAGATAAAAGTTTACATCACCTCCTCCCTCCCACCCACCAAGTAAGAAACTATGTGCAAGTACCCGTTTTATTAAGCGCATCATAATTATTTTTGAGGATTTAGCTCCTGGTCTCACATCCTATTTTAGTATTTTCTGTAAAATGAGCCTCAGAATTTCCCTTTTGTTCAGAAACATTTTCTCCCAGGGAGGGAAGCATTCCTCAGTCTGAACTTCCCTAAAATCAACCACAGTGTTCACAAATTCAAACTATGTGTAAATGCAAGATCACAAACAAACACAGACATGTGGTCTTAAACTTTAACACAAGATAACCATAAACACAAAGCTCGATATAAAACAAGAGCTGCTCGGGACACAGTGTTCATCTAAACCTTAAATGGTTTAATTGAAACACCTTAAACTGTGGAAAACCATCTGGATCCGTTTTTCTATGACATTAATTCATAATCACATTAACATTCACCAGGTTTTAGGGGATGGTCTCAAGTACAATTTTAGTCACATGTTTGCATTAAACATAATGTTCCAACAGCAGCAAAAAGGCCACACTACCATTAATGGAAACTTTAAGTGTTAATACAATTTAAACAGGTGAATTTAGATTATAATTTAAATCTGAACAAAAGTAAAGGACCTATAACAGAGCCCTGTGGAACTCCATGACCTGTAAGAAAACACTCTGTGACACCCCATTCTGGGTTTTGTTACTCACAGTGTTCTCAGATGGTTATGCCATCCAGAGATACGCCAACTAGAGGCTAAAAAGCTTCAGGTCTGACTTTTACAGGCTTGTTGTACATCTATACATGTGTTTTACTGACGTTAACTTCCACTTTTTTAAGCCTTTAGTTGTAGTACGTTATATGTTATTAATATATATCTCATTCTACCTGAAATCTATTATTTGTAAAGGTTGTAAACATGTTAATTTCACCTGAAGACTTGAATATTTTAACACGGGAGTCTATGGGGCCTGACTCACTGGAGTGGACACTGAAGGAATTGCAAATGAATTAGGTTTAAACCAGGGGTGGCCAACATTTTCTCTTCATATTCATCTCGTCATATTTAAAGATGTTTAAAGATGTGAGGGGCTGAACTGATAGATGTAAAAGAAGATGTAAAATTAAGTTAAATGCAAGGAAACAACATATAGACAGATAGACCAAACAGAGTTTGGCTCTGGATCAGCCTCTTGATGCACAAAATTTGCCAACTGCTTAGCTCAGTTAGCCATCAGGGGCCTCAGCTAACCCTAACTGAGTCTCCAGTGACTTTGTGGGAGTCCATCTGTGCTAATGTGCAGCTCAGATTGGCCTTTAAAGAGAATTTAAGGTCTCTCTTTGGTGAAAACTTTCATCAAACGACAGTTAGAAAAGGCACCTGTTAGCACAGCTTTAATAAAATAACTGTTATGTTCTAGTCCACAGTTCAGGGTCAGAGGTCAGCCCTCGGTGAGGTCATCGTTGTAGTGGAGGAGGATGGCGGGGGTGAATGCGTCTCGGTCCAGACGCAGCTGTTCGAGCTCGAGGTCATTGTCTGGGACATTGTTCTCACTCAGCGTCTTGTTCATGTCCAGGACGGCGCCGTTGTATTTCCAGGTGTAGCTGCGGGCATGCGAGTTGTATCGCAGGTAGCGCTGCAGGATCTCGTTCAGAGTCTCCTCTGAGCACACCTGAGGGCATCAGGACACACACTGTGTTTGTAGCTAAACGTCTTTGTGACCGTTAACCACATCATGAAGGCGCAGTTACCCAAAGTGCATCTGGCTGAGGTGATGTGCTCACCTCCATCCGCTGCTCCTGTGACGTCAGCGTGTTGATGATTCGCATCCACCTGGTTTTAGCGGACAGCAGCCCCACCTCGTATCGGCTATCTCTCCACCACGGCTGTCCGATGTCGCTGTCCCAGTCGGAGCGCGGACCGTTGGGGGGGATGTGCAGGAAACGCCCCCTGGGGGTGTAGTACGCCACACAGCAGGTCAGAGGGTCCACGTACTTCAGGATCTGAGGACAGGTGGGAAATTAATTTACTATCTTTTTACATTGACAGCACAGGAGCATAAAACCACCAGATGCTGTTTCAGGTTTCAGGTCTGAGGCGGGCCACTGCCCACAGACTCCAGATCAGAGAACTGAAATATCCTCATGAAGTAAAAGCAAAACCTGCTGGAGAAAACAGTGAAGTGTGTTTACTTTAACTGTCCAAGTACAAAGCAACAGAAAATGTTGTCTGATTATCTTTAGCTGAACTGTGATAAGAATTTTTATTTCTCTATATTTTCTATACGAGAAAATTATGTGACCTGGAAACTGATTCTGACCACTCACACAAGCCTAGAGAGCAGTCTGCACTCCCATGGAAACCACAGGTCTCTAGGAAAAAGTGTTTTTTTTCCTGAAAGTTGCTCGAGGTTGGAAGGATTTGGGCTGACTGAGGCTCGAGGCCTGTGTGACTTGGGCTTAAACCTCAAGTGAAGCTTCCTGTAGAGAAGATTAAACAACAGTATCTCAATTTTCTCCAAATCAGAACTCAGTAACAGGCGAGTACATTCAGGTGAAAACACTCTTCAGCAGGATTAGGAATGCACGACTATTACTCAAGCTGCCCTTAATGACAGGTGTAGGAGATGACTGAGTGTGACTGTGGCTCAGGAGGATGTTTGATTCCAGCATGCTGTAATGCCCTTCAGCAAGACACTGATCCCCTGAACGGTCCCAGAAGCATCCATACAAGCAGTGCGAAAGTGCCTAAAGTTGAAAGATGAAGTAAAATCTAAGACATAAATGTAGCTTAAGTAGTAAAAATGAACTCTTGGGTCTGTGCTACAGTAGAAAAGCTCTGCACAGTCTAACACCAGTCCACGTAAGTTTGATCGGCACTCACGTCTTCAGTTTTGGGGTCAAACCAGCTGCTGATGTCCTTCCCTGCAAACTCCATGATGGGCAACAGCAGAACATCACCTGCAGACAGAAACACATGTTACCCTCATAAACACCATCTTTCTTAATACTCTCCACCTGAGAACTCCCACAGTGGTGTCTGATTTTAACCCACTTACATTTTAAGAAAGCTGTAGGAGGAAATACTACACAGATGTTTACTTATACTCTTTCAAATTAACATTACAAAGGCTTTCAAACAGCAACAAAACAAGCTGATCATAGAGTCTAAAGCATGAAGCCAGTGTTGATGGAACAAAAACTGCAGTTCCTCTAATGTCCACTTGAGGCTCCAGCAGCAAGTCAACTTTAAGGAAAGATTATTTTAAAGTGTCTTTGTTTTCAAAATAAAAGTGTCCAATTAGTAATTGGAAGGTAATGTTAGCTGAGGTAAGGTAATGAATGTTATGAAATCTCACATTTTCAAAATAAAACCTAGAGTTAGTTAAAAGAATTCATCATTTTCAAAATAAAAGTGTATTAGATAGGGGATGGTAACAGGATGCTATGAAATCTCTGATTTTCAAACTAAAATTCCACCTTTAGATGTTACAGTCAATCATTAGTTGTGTCTTTAAAATATTACAAGCAAAAACACTTTTTTTTAAAAATCTGTCTTTGACACTTCAGTGCAGAAATGCCTGAAATGACCACCAGAGGGCAGCCTCTTGCAGTAAATGACTTGAGGTCCTGTGTCATTTCATCCACGAGCTCCATCATAATACATAATTAATAATAATAATAATAATAATAATAATAATAATAATAACAAGAAGAAGAAGAAGAAGAAAACAATATGCAGCAAGCACCATCTTTTGCATACAGTCTATGGATTAAATCAATGAACTGAGTGGGAAAACTGTGATCCACGTTTTCAGGGATTATTTTTTATTTATTTTTTCCCTTTGTTGTCATTTTGTGTCTTTGTACTCTGCGAGTCTTCATGTCGGACACACAAGTCTCTCACACACAGTGCAACTCCTTCTGGTTGCTCGCTGTGTGGATTAGCAGCAGGAACAGACACTTCCGGAAACTCGTTTTCCTGTTGTGTAACTAAAGAGTCAAAAACAGGAATCACTCTCACTGACTCTGACTTCTCACAGAAGCACTTTGTGTTTTTCAGCCTGCCCCAGTGCTTTAAGTGGCCCAAAAGAGGTGCCGGTACTCTATTTTTTTTCGCCTCCCCTGAGGTAACAACAACTATATTGAATGGGTTTTATATACAACAGTCAACAGACAACCTTATACAAAATAATAAATCATTTTATTAGTTTGTGGATTTGCTTGAGCTAGAAAGAGCTACTGAACATAAATAAAATGTGCAAAAAGGTATTGAAATTTTTTTTTAACAAAATGTACATAAAATAAATTATAAACTAATTTGTATTTTGCTCTCTCTTGAGTCACTGCTGCTATCAGCAGCAGCACTTGTAAAGTTTTTTTGTTTTGTTTTTTACACAAAATGTATATAAAATAAATTATAAAATAATTTGTATTTTGCTCTCTCTCTTGAGTCCCTGCTGGTATCAGCAGCAGCACTTGTAAAGTGTACCTGCAGAGCTTGGTAGTTCTCCCATACTACTTTCACTGTTCTCTCACTTGAAGCAACCCAAACATAATAACCATAGAACAGTAGAATATAATCTTGAGTCTTGAAGATGGTTTATTTCTTTACCCCTGAAAAATATACAAAAGCAGATTCAGCAAAATACAATCACAGTACACCAAATGAAAAATGAGAAATACTGTACAAATCATTTTACCTAGAAAAGGCTCCAGCACGTTTTGGGCTCCACTTTCCTTTCACTTTGGGCTTCGCAGTTTGTGGATGCTGCACTTCTCCTCCCTAGTGCCAGCCATGTCTGCACATATGTTTGTGCGTTAAACTGATCCAAGGGTGGTCCGTTGCATTTCAGGAAAATCATATTTGAAAGCCTTTTGATGTCGAGAGAGTTTCTTTTATCTGTCAAAGTATCATTCATTGAGCTGAAAGCTCGCTCGCATTCACTTGTTGATACTGCAATGGTGTGGACAGCTGTAAGAAGCGGCTTCAGGGCTGCTGGTGTCTTGGAAGCTTTAAGGTCTTTATACTCCCTAAATCCTAGGACACTTTCCCTCTCCCCAACTCTGAATCTCTGACATAAATGTCTGACCACTGCATCCCCATATTGAATATCTAGAGATGCAGGCCAGGAGTCAGACTGGAGGACCTTGATGTCTGAGAGGAGGTGACTATCTGTCTTTTCAGATGAGGTTTTACTGACATGCGAGGGAGTTGTTGGAGTCATCCTGCACTTAACATTTTCAGCCAGGCTATGGAAAAATTGGCCATGGTTGATTTTTATAACCCTCTGATTTTCATGCAGGCATACATTTCTGAAGATTTTCTCCTTTTCAGCTTCAATGGCAGTTTGTGTGTAGGGACCAGGTGTGGATACCATTGACTCAAACACCCGGATTTGTCGGTCCAGCTGCCTGTCGGCTTGATCCAAAGTCATGTCCCGTCTCTGGAGCATTCTTGAGAGGTCACTGAGTTCTGTGAGAGCGTCATACATGATGCCAAGATTGACCACAAAAGAAACAGTAGTGAGAACATCATTGAGTCCTTTGTATTTTGCTCTCTCTCTTGAGTCCCTGCTGGTATCAGCAGCAGCACTTGTAAAGTGTACCTGCAGAGCTTGGTAGTTCTCCCATACTGCTTTCACTGTTCTCTCACTTGAAGCAACCCAACGCACTGATAAAACACAGCCTATCACAAGGAGACGTTGTCCAACATTGTGAGCACTCTCGGTTAACTCCCTTTGGTTTTTTTGGTGATGCATGGTAGAGGGAGTAAAGCTGATCTAAGAATATTTTAAAGTGGTTGATTCCTCCTACCTCCTTCAAAACATCACAAACTGCCAGTTCCAGTCTGTGATTGGAACAATGCCAGACAAACAGGTAAGGGAATTTGGAACAAAGCTGCGCAGCAACTCCTGCTTTCCTCCCAAGCATCACTGAGGCTCCATCACAAGCAAATGCCAACAAATGTTCCTGTAGGTAGTGAGGGTCAAAGCCATTATTATGAAGACATCCTAACAGTGCTTCAGTGATGTCCTTTGCTGTGGTCCCCTGCAGCTCAATCAGTTCAAAAAATATTGTGTCTGGATTTTCACTGGAAATAGCTGACCGCAGGCACACGACAAGCACAGACTTTCCACTTATTGTAGTGGATTCATCAATGAGCACACACAATTTTCTTTCATTCATCACTATGTCATTGATTACCTTCTTTTTCATTTCAGCTGCAATGTGATCCAGTATATTTGCACATGAGTTATTAGAGTGCAAAACTCTGCCCATCTTGACACCATTTAAGACTTGCAACTGGACATCTATTGGCATGTCTGTAAAGGCACGCCCATGCTTGCCAATCTTATAAGCTGTTCTAAACACATTGCAAGTTGAAGCGTAGTCAGCCTTTCTCATATCTTCAATGTGTTTTTGCATTGTATTTGTGTTGCCTTCTCTTTTATTTCAACTGCTTTCTTGTGATAAATTGAGTCTCTGTGCTCTTTTATTTTTTTTCGTAGTGAGTTTTGTTGTGCAGCCTTGTCCCTTCCAAAAGACGAGATTAAGCACCCACTCCACTCCTGCGACACTCTCTGCCCTTGCTGCATGTCCACACGAGCACAAACTTGACTACACACACTACAACCCAACTTTTGATTTCTGCTGATCAGCCACTTGTAATTTGTGGAGAAATACCGGACTTGTGCTTGGGACCAACATTCTGGCCACTCATGCTCGCTAACGCGGCTGTTGTCATCGGTAGAAATGGTGTCATTCTCGTCCTCGTCGTCGCAAAAAGTGCCGTCGTCCGCGGCTGCGGCACTAGTGCAGCTTTCATCTGACCTGCAGCGATATCATTCTGGCTTGGTGGGGTGTCAGCCAGCGAGTCCTCTGATTCTGACCTTGTTCTTTTACTACTCAGAGTCTGAAGCCAGGAGAGCATATTAAGTGTTCATTGTTTTTGTATTTTAACCGAGCAGCTGTTTGCGCGTTTTACACAACCTCTCCGGACCACGTTGAGTTGTTGACATGACAACGGCAAAAGCGACGCATGCGCTTTTCACTTGTAAAACACATTGGTGTATGGGTAATGTAGTCTCTGCTCTCGGTGGGACGAATTAGGAAGCGTGCTTGTGAAGGGCGCTCTGAAAAGCGGCAGCGCAGCCAAACGATTATAACAGATGTGCAAATGAGAGTACCGGTACGCTAAAAGCACGTTCTGGGCGCATGGAGAGGTGGCGGTACTCTCAAGAGCTATATTTAGAAGTGGCGGTACTGAGTACCGGCGCGTACCGGCCCACTTAAAGCACTGGCCTGCCCTGTCTTCAACTGGTGACGCAGTAATCTACCTGCTGCGGCTCACCTTTGTACTGGCTCATCAGCGGGCTCAGGTCGTACACTTTGCCCAGAAACGACACCCACAGGTCCTCCGCCGTGTTGTGAGCCGCCACCTCCGAGGGAGTGAAGTACCTGGGCCGTCCCATCATCAGCAGGCGGGTAGCTGTGTCCAAATCACGGAGAAACGCGGAAAAACAGCCCCGGTTCAGGCTTCGCCGTCTCCATGGAGCGCTGTTGACACGCTGCCATGGCGAGAGACGCCGAGGGCGGGGCTTCTGTTCATTGAAATACACGTGTTTATCTCGAGATCTAAAAATGACCTGAATCGATGAAATCAATAAAGATAGGGATGGTTTTATTTCCTAAACATTAATAAACTAATTAAAATTAATGAATTAACTGTATGTATTTGTTAGAATCATTAATATATATATAAAATTTTCAACTCTGCCCACCTGTAAATATCCCCATGTTGTCTCATCCCGCAGCAAATTAAAATAATGACCCAGGAAACATCAATTTTTAAAATAACCAAATGTATCTGACTGATCAAATGATTATCAGAATAAAAATGAAATAAATAAATATATTAAGTAATGCAAATTATTCATTAAGATAAAAATATTAGTTGAACATCGTGAAGTTTGTATGTTTCTCATAGTGTCAAACAAGCTTTGTACAGTTAAACCTAACAGTTACCACATGACGGAAACACCAGGGTTATCTATTAAAATAAGGTTTATGCATTTATACAGGTCACGCTGATTATTGAACAAAAAACACAAAGATCAGATGTTAATTGCATTTCATTTCTATTTGAGTAATCTAAAACAAAATTCACGTTTTAGAGTTTTGTCAAATACAGGAGCTGAAGATCAAATTTTACTTGCTAAGCTAACTGTCATCTATTTCACGTATAATAAAAAACATATGCAAAAACCATTGAAGATGCTACTTCAAATAGCAGAAATAGTTTATTGAAAACAAATTCACTCTTACAGCACAGGCAGAATTGACAAAAAAAAAGGCAAAAACAAAGAGTTGGGTCATAGACAGACTCGAACACAACTGAGGATGAACACACAAGATACTTAATAACTCCCACTTTAACAGGTAGCCGTCTAACAAGCCCAACCTTTCTTTAAATTTCCACTCTCTGATCTACTCTCCGGGAGGAAAAAAAGCTCCATTTCCTTCCTTGTACCTGAAACTGATTCTGAAGTATGAGGGTACAGCAAGCATCGCAGTTTGTCTTGAAATTGTAATTACATAGATTACAGTATCTGTAATTACTGTAATCTCCACATTTTGACTTTTTTCTCAAGCTGATCAATAATACTGTTTTTTCTTAATGTGTCCTTAATACTCAGTTGTTGTTCATCCAGCATCTGCACCAGCCTCTATGCTACTTTAACGTTTTTATTTTGAAGGATTCAGAATGGCTCTGTTTCCTCTTATTGTTTAGTGCAGTGTAGAGACCAGATTTGTACACAGGCATTGTTTTTGAATGAGGCTTAACATCTTTGGTAAAATTTACAAGCAATGCTCTTTGATGACATGTCTGTGAAGGTTCTCAGTCATCCAGGTCATCGTAGTCAAAGGAGCTTGCAAAGAAAAGCGTCTGGACTTCTTTAAGTTGCTTGAAGATGTTTCACCTCTCATCCGAGAAGCTTCTTCAGTTCTAAGGTCAAATGGTGGAGAGTCCCAGATATAAACCTAGTGGGAGTTTCCCCCCACAGAGGGACAAAAGGACCCCCTGATGATCCCCTAATCGCCTGAGCCAAGGTGTGAAACTGGGTGTGGGCCCCAATCAGCCAGAGTTTCGGGTGAGCTCATTGTGAAACCTGGCCCCACCTTATCATGCGAATTCCTGAGGTCAGATGGCCCAGGATGTGAGTGGGCGTTAAGGCGTCTGGGAAGGGATCTCAAAACTGGATTATAGATGGCAGAGAGTTGGTGTCGTAAACCCCCGCCTCTGTTCAAAGATGGTCGCTCACAGTGGACATAGATGGCTTCTTTCACTCCTCTTTCAAACCATCTGTCCTCTCTGTCCAAAATGTGAACATTGGCATCCTCGAAAGAGTGTCCTTTATCCTTAAGATGCAGATGGACTGCTGAGTCTTGTCCTGTGGAGGTGGCTCTTCTGTGTTGTGCCATGCGCTTGTGAAGTGGCTGTTTGGTCTCTCCAATGTAGAGGTCTGGGCATTCCTCGCTGCACTGTACAGCATACACCACATTGTTAAGTCTGGAAGTGGAAAGGAAGGCTCTTGGCTCTTTCAAAGGAAGAGTACCCAGCCACTGGTACAGATATGTGGACGACACCTGGGTCAAAATCAAGACACAAGAAGTGGAATCCTTCACAGCGCACATTAATGCTGTGAGCTCACCCGAAACTCTGGCTGATTGGGACCCACACCCAGTTTCACACCTTGGCTCAGGCGATTAGAGGATCATCAGGGGGTCCTTTTGTCCCTCTGTGGGGGGTCACTCCCACTAGGTTTATATCTGGGACTCTCCACCATTTGACCTCAGAACTGAAGAAGCTTCTCGGATGAGAGGTGAAACGTCTTCAAGCAACTTAAAGAAGTCCAGACGCTTTTCTTTGCAAGCTCCTTTGACTATTGGATGACATCATTTTCTTCATCCAATCCGTTGACCTCAAGAGCTCGGATGATCACTGGTGGGTGGATTGTTCCCTGCAGTCAGCAAATCAGAAAAGAAACACAGATGCAGTCTATAAAACATTAACAGTTGTAGTTATAGACAGATATCTGTCATCAGTTCATTGATTATTGATTGTTTAATAATTGATCAGTGAATGAGTCAGTGTTACCTGTGGCTCTCTGTCGATGTAAAGATGCAACAAGAAGAGTGGAGATTAAATATGGACAGAACACCAGCAGGTAGCGAAGCAGTGTGAAGTCAAAATGCAGGGGGCGTGAGGTAGAAGGTGAAGGTGCTGATGTGGGCGGGGCTGTAGTCGCAGGTCTACCTGCAGATAGAATCCCATCTATTCAGGCAAATATGTGGCTGAAATAAGACATGAAATGAGTGTGAAGCTCCTCACGTTTGACAGTGATCCAGCTGGATGGAGACTCTCCATGACCGATGATGTCACACTTGTAGAGGCCTTCATCAGACCTGGAAACATGCTGGATGGTCATGTGACCTGTAGGCTGCTTCCTGATGAGGGAGCCATCTTTATAGAAAGCAGCTGGGAGGTTGGAGGGAGTGGTCTTTGTTTTACAGAGCAGAGTGACGTCATCTCCCTCCATCACAGGGAGGACAGGACTCTGCAGGATCACTGATCCACCTCAACACAGAGACAAACTACAGCATTTCATCCATTTACACACAGCTTCATCAACACTAACTCCACACACTCAGCTTACCAGTGACTGTCAGGTTAACCATGTTACTGATGGGACCCTCTCTGGACTCACACCAGTAAACTCCACTGTCCCATGTGTACATGTAGCTTATCGTACAGGTAGATCCAGACCATCTTCCAAAGTTCTTTCCACATTGAATCATTACTTTATTGCTTGTGTTTCTCCTCAGAGTCCATCCAGCAGAGCTGTCATCGTCCTGACAACTCAGAGATATAATGTCTAATTCAAACAGCTGAGAGCTGCTGGGACTCACAGTCAGACGGGCTGTGAAAAGAGGAGAGGTTAGACTCATTTTCATGGCTGTTTGTGCAGTCGGTCCACACATTGGCTCACATGATCACGGAGTTGTTTGCGGTGAGCGACGATCAGGCAGCAGAGCAAGAAGCTCTGTTGGAAAGAATGCAAACTGAGCGCTGAACCCAGTTGTTGAAGAAGCTGGTCGGGGCCGCAGCACAACCCCTGTACTCTCGGTAATGATGCATTGGATGGGGTAGGTGATGACCCCAATGGTTTCTGAAGTTGTTTCAGCTAAATGCTGATTGGGCCTCTCTGTCTAAAATCATTGCCAGCAGTCATCACATGCGGTTCCAGAACAGCCAAATTACGGCAGCAGGAGACACTTCTCTACTCTGTACAGTTTGTACCAATTTGTCAAACTTCAGTTACCTTCCAGAGCTTCATGGACTGGGTGCTGTGGCTGCACGCTGCATTTGCTGTCACCTACCTAAATGATGTGATCATCCACAGTAACACCTAGGTGGACCATGTGCAGCGGGTGGCCGTGGTTCTGGAGTCGCTGAGGCAGGCAAGCCTCACGGCCAACCTAAAGAAGTGTGCAGTTAGATGGAGGGAGGTACAGTATCTGGGGTTCCACTTGGATGGTGGGCAGGTGTGTTTACAGATGGAGAAGACAGCCGCCATTGCATCTAGCCCACACCCCAAGACAAAAAAGGAAATGAGGTGGTTCATGGGGCAGGCTGGGTACTATCACCAGTTCATGCCCGGGTTCGTGGGCCTCACCAGTCCTTGACCAATCTCACCCAGAAGGGTGCCTTAGACCTGGTCTCATGGATGGATCAGTGCCAGGCGGCATTTGTGCAGGTGAAAAATGCTCTCTATGGGGAGCCGCTGCTCCACACACTTCGAGGTTGAGGTGAGTCTTACCTCCTCGACCACCTCTTGAAACTGAAGTGAAACACATTAAAACTTTGTTAAGTTATGTGAGCAACAGCAGACGTGTGCATTGTTGTTACACCAGCATCGAATCCATCCAAGTTACATGGTTTATTGAAATTGTCAAATTACAGCATTTACATTTATGTTAGACTACTTTTAATTAACTGCTTTAGCCCACTTACAATGAAAATTAAAAAAAAATCTTGTTCATGACCTGTGTAGCAGGGGCGATTTTAGCCCATTTTTGGGGGTACTTCAACATGCTGAAGCAGCAAAATGAATCAAAGCACCCCCAAAGATTTCTTACTTTTTTTGATAAGATTTGCATTTTGTGGGACACACTACTAAAAATATAAAAAGCATACAGTACTTAATTGAGATGGAACATTTTAACAACAAAAGTATAGATCCCCCCCCCTCCCAAAATGGTTTGTTCCAGCTCGGCTCTCCCCTACTCTGGCTCTAGCTCCGTTGCTGCCAGAGAGATGGTGGCTGAGACGTAGTGGAGCGGAGGTGGAAGTGCCTGCCTTAAAACAGGACATATTAGCTGCATTGAACCTTCAGTTACTCTTTATATAGTTAGTAGGAGTCAGACCATGTTTCTTTTTAACTGAAAAACATTACACCAGGTAACCTGCAGTGTTGAAAACGTATTTCCTGACCAGTGTTGGGTAAGTTACTTTAAAAAAGTAATTAAGTAATTACTAATTACTTAGTCAATATTGTATTTAAAATACTTATCTAATTACTGTGTCAGAAAAGTAACTTAATTTCTAAATAAGTAATTTAATTAAATACTTCTTAAAATCCCTATAAACCTTGAGTGGACAAACAATAGAAATGAAACTCTTTTGTTTGGTTTTGTTACAGACTTTTCAAAAAAAAAATTTGCTTTTCTTTCACAAATGTGAGATTAAATTGTTAAAATGTACAAAACAGTGATGTCATGTTTTGTGATGAGGACCCAGGCACAGAGAGACTTGATGAATTTAAGAATCTTATGATTTCATAAAGAAATTTGCAGACTTGCACAGAGAGGGTAAAATTATGATGACTGATAACGGAGATGAAGACAACAGACGATGAGGACAGGGAGGAACAGGGGTTTAAATGCACCAAGGAGACTGGAGACATTTAAGGATGCAGGGACTGACAGAGACAGGGAAGAAGTCTCATCGTGATGAGTAATGTTTATCTTGCCTGGCTGGGCAGCTCTCTGGGTGCTCAGCACCCCCAAAGCTCTGATCCTAGAATCGCCCCTGCTGTGCACTATGTTAACACTATTGGAAGTAAAAATAACTCTAACTCTAATTTTGAAAACAACTTTTTTTTTCTTTTTTAAATAAAGCTCTGGCTTGTATTATGAGTCTGTGGTCTGGGAGAGAGTCCTGTAACTCTCTGTCTGCAAAATACAGAATATAATGACCAATGCTGGGCAATTAATTATATAGTTACTTCTTTAAAAAAGTAACTGAGTTTTGCAAACAACAAATTTTTTTGCAGCTTTTGCACCCATCCACACTGAAAACGCTACATTCCTGTACTGTGCATGCATGAAATGTAAGACGATTCGGCCTGCCTCATTTTTGTCTGCCGTTTATTTACTTTCCGTCTCTTTGAAATGTCGGGTCAAAATGCCAAGGAAAAGTTTTTTATCTGGAGCTATATGGAGCATGTACAAACTGATATTAACCTTTAATAGGGTTTCCAAAATTGAGAGGAAACAGAACAACTGCTATACAATGCTGTCCACCATCTTAGTTGAACTGGTTACATTACTGAATCATTAACTAAAAGGAGGCATCATTTTCAAAAGCCTTCATTTTCACAGTCCACACTGCAATGTGATAATGGCGTTTTCAAATGTATTCACTTTTGAGAGTTGTTTTCCAAAAGCTCAATTTTCCTTGACCAAAAACGCCGTTTCCGCGTGGATGGAAAGCCAAAACGGAGAGAAAAAGACACATTTTCAAACGAAGCGTATTAGTGTGGACATGGCCTAAACCACATCAGTAATGTCTCACACAGCATCAAAGTTTGTAGGTTTCAAACTGTGACAGAAGGTTACTTACCTTGGTGCGTTGTGCAGCTCAGCAGTGAGGTCAGAACTAAAGAGAACTCAGGTTAGTTTGAGGTTTCACACTTGGCACAACAGATGATTACTTAATGCACAGCAAGCATTCTGCAAATCTGCAACAAGTGCACACTCTAACAACACCAACCTTTTTCTTCCCACTTCTGTCAGATCAGAGACAGAGTGGGACTGTTTTTTTTGTTTGTTTTTTCTTTGCCTTAATCCAGCTCGTCACTCATCTTACTCTTTTAAAGATAAAAGCTTTTAAGCTCTTAACCTCCATCTGGTCTCCAGGGACACACTTATGGTTATAGTTTCACTGAGTACATTTTCAAAATCCAAAATTTGGGTTTAATGAATCAATCTGGCCTTGCAGTTCTTCTCTCTAAGAGCTTTAGCTTTAATTTTATTTTGGTGGAAACCTGACATACACAGATATGTTAATTTTTTTAAAACTATTAAAAAATTGCTGGCATGAAAACATCTTGAAAGAAATATTATACAGAAACATATTCCCCCCCCCCCCCCCCCCCAAAAAAAAGTGTAGCGTGAAAATATTTTATTTACAACCTACATTCACTGCACATATGTCTTCATTTTTTTTGTTTGTTTTTATCATAACACTGACTTCTAGAGTAAAACACTTTGGAAACTTCAAAAATGTTAAATATCAGGTACAGATCAGCTTCACACACCAACAGAACTACATTTAGTTTGTCTTGTAATATAATATTTCTGAGGTTTCAATTAAATCTCACTATAAATAAAGAAACATATTGTACGTACAGAGAAGTGACAGCAGAGTTGTTTCCTCCATTTCTTTTCTTGGTAATGGTATAAAAACTTTGATCAGCTCTTTTTAACCCCTCCTCCTTCCTGACTGCCAGTGACTAATGTATTGTGGTTTTCTCACCATTTACTATCACGAGAACTGTTTCAAATGAGGGGAGAAACAAAGACTGCCAAAAATAAAAATGACACAAGTTTAAAATGTTGCCAAAAAAAGAAAACAAAAATGAAAAATGTGCTTTTGCATTCCCTTGAAAATTAATGCAATTTGAATGCACAGCCTGAAGTTTTCATCAGTACAATCCTAGACTTCTCTTCGATATACATATATACACATATACATATATACATATATATATATATATACACACATATATATATATATATATATATATATACACACATATATATATATATATATACACACACACACATATATATATATATACACACACACACATATATATATATATATATACACACACACACATATATATATATATATACACACACACACACATATATATATATATATACACACACACACACATATATATATATATATACACACACACACACATATATATATATATATATATATATATATATATATATATATATATATATATATATATATATAGAGTGGATGTGTGTAGGTACTGCAATTTAATACACATTTTCAATACACACGGCCGGAAGTCATTGTGATTGGTAGGCTATATATATAGGCGGTACCTACAGGAAACGGCGCCACAACTTTCGCGCGCGTGCCCTTTAACAAGTGTATGTCGACAGCAATACGAAGACGGATTAAAAACACAAAGGTAAGCCTTTTTTAATGTAAAATGCACCATGACTTTAATACTATATGAAATTATAGGTGCACAGGCCTATATTAAACTGGTTTAATTTATGCTTTATGGACTGTTAGTGAGTCTTTGAAGAAGTAAAACGGCCCCAGCGTTTGTCATTGAGTAAATAAAATAGGGCTGACGACTAACCGCGTCAACGCGATAAAGCGGGCTAACCCGTGTTAGGATTTACTCGGTGTTAAAGCATTATTGTGGCTTAAACGTGTTAATGCCGACATCGCGACTAACGCGATTAACAATTAAACCAGCGCAGTCTGAGTAAAAATCCCTGATGTCGCTGTTAGCTAATTTCGGGCAGTTTGTCCAATGTCTGTCCATTCTGCTGACAGCCCTAAAATAAAAGCAAGGGTATAAGTGTATTTAGTCGTGTATTTATTTATATGCCTGAAGAAAAAACTTCTTACAGTTTTGATGCCTAAGCTTTCTCAGTACTTGTATCACTCTCTGCAGTCGCCATTACAGAAATGTCACATGTCGCCATTTTGAGTACTAGGCCTTTAACATTTTAAAAGAAGGCATAAATTAGCACTATGAATAAGTCAGCTGTGTTTATGCTGTAAACTACACTACTGCTAGTTCTGCTACTACTGATGATGATGACAATGATGACGATAATCGTAATACTTTATATGCTTTGGTAATACAGCCAATCGTACAGGAGAACATGCGAAGGAGACGCATTCCTCCACGGGAGGATGCAGTCTGTCATGTTTCTGCTGGAAGGGACAAACTGGGACTTGATATCCACTACATAAATGCCTTCAAAGGTAAGTTGGTCTTTAGTTTGGATTAGATTTGGAGTTTGTCACTTTGTCTTTTGTCACTCACTTGGTATGCCTCTGCAATTCAGGTCGGGGCATTTTCACGACTGTTCCATTCCAAAAAGGAGACTTTCTTTTGGAATACAGAGGTAAACTCATAACAAAAGAAGAATGTGAGCGGAGACACAGAGTTTATCATGACAGCCTGAAGGTGTTCATGTTTGAATTCAAGTTTGATGGAAAACTCTGGTGGTGCGTATTATATCAGTGTAGTTTGATTAAGATTAAATTACACATTGCTTTTGATTTATGAAAAAAAAGCTTCCTAACTAGTTAAGCTAATACTTTTTTGCCTAACCCCACAGTGTGGATGCATCTCAAGAAGATGGGTCATTAGGCAGACTTGTCAACGACAACCACATCAGTCCAAGTGCTAAGATGAAAATATTAAATATCAATGGAAAGCCCCATCTATGCTTATTTGCAAGCAGAGACATAAGTCCAGGTGAAGAAATAGACTATAATTATGGTGACTCGGATTGGCTCTGGAGATGCAAGGTATTTCTACAATTGTACTTTTTGGAACTGATAAATTGCATACCCTAAGCCATTTTTACATTTGTACCTACTCAAATTGGCTTAACGTGACTTAGGGCATCTAGTTTTTCACTGAAATTGAGTATCACCTACTGTGCCTGGGGTAACTATAGCAATGCAGCCGAGCATCCAGTGATATAAATGCCACAGCAAGCATGGACGTCAAGGTGACAAAATGCCTGCTGCTCAGTCTATACTTTAGTGTTCAATTCAGGGATCACGCTGTTAATTTTGGTCGCTATTTCAAACATTTCAGAGTTTCAAAAATGATGGCTTGGATTTTCACGAAGGAGGCGCACTCATAACTTATCGAGTGACACCATTGACCAGCCACCTGGTGGCATTCAGTCTATGTCAAATTTTCTGATCACTTTGGATCACTTGGAACCTTGGTGTAGTAGTTACTGAAAAACTACATGGTACTATAACCTACTGGAAAAACAGGGGTAGGTACTAATGGAAAACAGGCAATTGTGATGGCTGCCACATCAAAGCCCTCTAAAAGCACTAAAAAAATATCAGCAGGTATGCAGAAATAAAAAATGGCTTTCGGTTTCTAAATTTTAACAGTGATTGATGTTTAATGTGATTCTACACAGCAAAATCTCCAGTGTTAAATTAACACTGGAGAGTGTCTATATGGGTCCACACAACACTGTTGAGTGTTGAATTAACACTTTTGACAGTGTTATATGTTTAAAAGTAACCTAGTCAGTTTTGAAGATTAACAAAGACTAACACTGAGCAGTGCTGATTTTCTAACACTGGAAAATAACTCAAAATGTTAGAAATATTCCAGTGTTAGAAAATCAGCACTGCTCAGTGTTAGTCTTTGTTAATCTTCAAAACTGACTAGGTTACTTTTAAACATATAACACTGTCAAAAGTGTTAATTCAACACTCAACAGTGTTGTGTGGACCCATATAGACACTCTCTAGTGTTAATTTAACACTGGAGATTTTGCTGTGTAGCCTCTTTAGTTAGATTCATTTTAAATTTTGTCCCTCGAAGATAAATGGGCCCTAGTGACAGTTCGTTGCTGCTACAGGTGATTGTTTTACTCCTTTAGCAATGGCTTAAAAAATAAAGAAATCACACTGACTATTTGTCTCTTAATCATAGGGCCTTAAATTCTCTATACATGACAGTGAATATTTTAAAGACAATAGCTTGAAACTTATCTTTCTCATACAGTTTATTTAATGTTTCAAAAGCCTCTTCAAAAATGCACTGTATATTCATTTTCTATCTGTTACACACGAAGACGGAGACCAGCCAGATTCAGAAGACTGTGAGCTGCCTAAAGCCGCAACCAAACAGCTTTCCAAACAATGATCTGGACCTGAAACATCCAGAGCCTGAAAGGGTAAATATAATCCAGTGTACCACTTAATGAACTAATAATTTAATCTATCATCATTCTTTATGGATGCTGTGTGTGTGTGTGTGTTTGGCAGTCACCTGGGTGTGATGTGATTTACATGGACAAAGTTTATTAGTTGATATCTGCAACTGAATTGAAAACACCTCACCTTTCCAACTGTCCAAAACAAATAAATGTTGCAATATTTTGCTAACAGTGTCACAATCATCGTCTGGTGTGCACAACAATATCATCTTTGGACAAGTGCATTCAGTGTGTGGGACTGGTTTCCTCCCTCAAGTGGCTTGGCTATAAGTGCAAAGGTGAGACATTTAGTGAATAGGTACATTATATAGTAAAAAGCATTAATGGAGTTCAACAAGTTAAGACTAGCTGAAATGAACACTGCTCCCTTTTTAATTAATGGGTGGTCACGTCTAATTAAAGAAATGCAGTATTACCTCATTGGTGCAGGACCTTGTAAAAATGGTATACTTGGGATTGTCCTCAATTCCCCATTCCATAACATAAACTGCTCAAAATAATAAAGGGAACACTTAAACAATGCGATGTTACTCCAAGTCAGTCACACTTCTGTTATATCAAACTGTTCACTTAGGAAGTAACACTGACAACCAGTTTCACATGCTGTTTTGCAAATAGAGTAGACAACAAGTGGAAATTATAGTCAATTCACCATAATAAAGGACTGGTTCTGCAGGTGGTGACCACAGACCACTTCTCAGCACTTATTCTTTCTGGCTCATGTTATGGTCACTTTTGAATGCTGGCGGTGATTTCATTTTAGTGGTAGCATGAGACAGTCTACAACCCACACAAGTGGCTCAGGTAGTGCAGCTCATCTAGCGTAGCACATCAATGTGAGCTGTGGCAAGAAGGTTTGCTGTGTCTGTTAGTGTAGTGTCCAGAGCATGGAGGTGCTACCTGGATGTGGAGTAGGCCATAGGAGGGCAACAACCCAGCAGCAGGCCTTAAATAGTAAAACTATGTACTATAATTTCCAGTATTTGCTCTGTTTTTTGTCATATCTCGTTGTTAATGTGAGGTTTTTGGGGGGGTTGTATGTGTTTGGTTTTTTTGGTTTTTTTCCCCCACAATTTCTCAGATGAAATTGCATTAAGTGATGCTGAAACAAAGGACAGTGAGAGTGAATCAGATGATGATGACACATCACTCACAATGTCGGCGTGTGGCACCAGTGAGCCTGTACATGCAGTAGCTGATTCCACAAACACAGCGCAGCCCCAAGACACTGTAGATTGTGGTAAGTTACCACTAGCTTGGTTTCTGTGGATAAAATGTTTGTTACAAATATTAAAACTTAATCAAATTGTGTAATCAGCAGATGAAGGACTACTCACAATGCCTGCAGCAAGTGAGACTGCTGCTCCCTCTGAAGGTAAGGGGTGCAGTTGGTTCTCGAAGCTTATTATTGTTTCATCACTTTGCAACATATGGCAAACTGCAGAGTGGTGGCAAAAAGTCACTTGGATGAGTGACAAAATGTTTCTCCCACTGAAAACGCTACGTCCAGATTAACAGAATCAACGTTTTGGGATTTACTTACCTGGATGATTGAGCATGCATCAAGAGACTTTTATTCAACTTTTTATTCAGTCTTTTATTCACAGCGGAACACTAAATGTTGTCTCATTTTAGAAATTTGATAAATTTTCAAACAGAATTTTAGCTCGTTTTGATATTGATGGTAGCAACACATTTCAGAAGTTAGTACAGGGTAGCATCCATTCTTTTAACAAGCAAATGTTTTTTGTTTTTTTTGTTTGGTTTTTTGTTTGTTTTAACTACTACTACTTTATATATCTTCCAGAGAAAAATGCTGCTCAATCCCACAATTCCCGAAGAGCTCCCAAAAACATGTGGTCCAAGGCTGAGGTTGCTGCAGTGATGAGGCATTTGAAAGACCACATAAACGAAGGGAAACTAGCCACCAAAAATGAATGCAGTCATTGCAAATTGGTAGAAGATCCGGTGTTGGCAGGAAGAACAGTTCAAAACATAAGAGATTTTGTAAGAAACAGAGGATTAACTGCAAAAAGGCAGGAAAAAAATGAACTAAAATAACTGTTTAGAGAGCTGTGGTTTTACATCTTGGTCAGATTGCCAATTGTTGTTAACACTGATGTTCTGTTTAAAGAAAAAAAAGTTCTTGTTAAATACAGAAGTAGTTTATAATTTTTACATTTAATTTATTTAGGGTTTTTTTTGACGGGTTATATTTAAAATAAAAAATTATAAATGCATATTTTCTCCCCTTAATATTTACCTTTAAACTATTAAAATTCATTTTAAATGTTTTTAATTTTTCTGTTTTCTATATTTTTATATTTCTGTGGGAAGCGTGGGCATTTTTATCCATAGATTTCTTTTTTTATTTATGGTTAAAATTAATGTTCAGATCCAAGAACACTAATAAAATGATGTTCCAGTAATCCTGTGTCCTGTCAGATGTGTATTCATGGTAATGATGAGCTATTTACATATTACATCATTGTCCCTTTAAAGACCCAATATTGCTTTTTTTGGACCTCATAAAACACATTGTTGTCAAGTGGACAATGTCTCCAGAAAACACAATAGAGTCTGGTTGGTGTGTATCAGTGTATCTAGACTTCTATAGGGAGTGTATGAGGTCTGAAGTGACCCAAATTTTTTTCAGATTTTTTCGAACACTTTAACCTCGCTCCCTTGGCTCTAAGTCCTTTCAAAAGGGTAGTCCACTTAAACCACCACCGGGCGGATTGACGTAGTATAGTCCCGCCATACCACATAGACCCGTATGTGTGTGTGTGTGTGTGTGTTTGACTGAATGAAAAAATAATAATAAAAAAAACCAAAACACTACATTGTCGTAAATTATGAAGTTTATTAGTAACAGAGAAACTAAGTAAATTAATGCAGAAGTTTTGATGTTTTTGTACATCAAATAGCAGTAAAACACTGATTAATGAACATGTAAGAACAGTCACAATCCATCTATTCAACTTGTCCTCATCAGGGTCACAGGCCAATATCCAATAATACAATTTATTACA